>NW_026558732.1:0-126842 GCF_026930045.1 Uloborus diversus
TCTTCCAAATTCTAAATTTCATACCAAAAAAGGGGGGGGGGGAGAGAAAAATGTTCTGCTGTCTTTGAGAAGTACATTAATAATCTTAGTTTATTATCTCCCTTCAAAAATTAATTACTCTTGGAAAAAAGACATAAAAAAAGTGTGTAACAATAATTGGATAAAATTAGTACAGTATTTAGGCTTTAAATTAAAATTAAGTACAGTAAAACCTGTAGAGTTGACCACCCTTGTAAGTTGACCACCTGTCTATGTTGACCGCTTTTGTCAGGAACGGAATTAGTCCTATCTTATATAATGAAGGAAAACTTCTGTAACTTGACCACCTGTCTGTCTTGACTACTATTGTACGCCAAATTTGGTTTGGAGCATTGTAAAAAAACCTTTGTAAGTTTATCACTTGGTTTTTTTTTTTACTTTCTTCAGTAAATTATTTTATTTTATTATTCATTATTGTATAATTATTTGATAGCTTTCCAAGAATGTTTTTAATGCTTTGATGACGGACTAGCAATTTACTAACTAAACAGCAGCATAAAGCTTATACTGCTCTTTATTCTCCAAACTTGTTTTCATTTGTTGTTCTATTTGAGATAGTTTTTTGTACTTTGTTCAATAAAAATAGGTGTCAGTAGAAAAGTACAAAGTGTTTTCTTTCAGTTGCAATAGGTTGTGGCAATTCTGGAATTGCGCTAAGGCCCGGATCTGTACATTTTGGGCCCTCTGCAACAAAATGGGTAGGGCATCTCCCTAGTGGCCCAGTGTCTATTTGTAAAGTTAATAAGTCTCAATGCTAGTTTTTTTCCTTCAATTTCTAGGGCCGTCAGCCCCCTTGAGGAAGTGAGCCCCCCCCCCCCCCCACGCACTGCGGATACGCAGATATGGGCTTGCTAAAGAGCCCTTCTGGCTTATTTCGAGTGTAAGGGATTAAGATATAGGACATTTTAATTTTGCCTTTATGAACTGAGAGAGTCGAGCTTGTTGCTCTTTGGGCTGTAAGTGTTACATAAAAAGGCTTCAAAAAGAAAGTTTTGAACTTAAAATTAATAAGAAGTATGAAATATTAAAATGAATTCAAAAAGGAGAAAGCCAGAGAAAATTAGCTGGCACATATGGAATTTCTAAAACTACGGCGTCTAATATAGTTTAAAACAAGGAAAAAATAATAAAACTATTTGAATAGTATTTTTAATTATGGTTTCACTTTCAACAATGTTAAACAATGAAAGTTAGTTGAACAGAAAGAGTAATAAGGGTGAATTCCTCGAAAAATGAATACACGGTGCGAGAAATGACAAAAAATATTTTAAAAAATCATTACTGCCCTTTATAAGTTGACCACCAAAGTACTGCACCGCGAGTGGTCAACTTACACAGGTTTCACTGTATGCAAAAAATACCTAATATCGATTTTACGTTCCTCTAAAATTTGCTTTTTTCAAGGAAAAAGGTAAGGGGGCGACGGATAAAAAAATGTTGGAAATCACTGTTTTTAATATTTATACTGTTTGTACTTTTATAAATTTTATCTTTGCTAAACGAAAATAGATGAATTGGACGGTGTTATACAAAAATGAGTTATCCAACAAAAATTTTCAAAAAAATAATGAGTTATTCACATAGGTTGGCAGATAAACTGATACACTATGGGGATACAAAGACGATTTCTATTAATATGCCATCTATGAAGATCAGTTTAGAACTCAATTTACTCAAAAGTACTGCTTGGTGGGTTGACCCATTTTTGTGTAACACCGTCAATTTGTTATAATTATAACTGACAGTTCAAGTTCTTATTATTTAAAGTGCTGATGACAAAAAAAATTAAAAAACACATGATGGTTAAAAATATTAAACTTACCTAAAAAAAATTCTTGTCACCCTTGAATTTAAAACACATGCAATCCCATTGAGCAGTCAACACGGTGTATAACAAAAGACTCGTTTTTTTCCTCGGAGACAAAATTGTGGAGTTCTCAAAATTATCTAATTGGTTGAGAAAGTCGTGGATCTATCTATTGCGAAGTGCTGGGAAACAGAAGAAAAAAAAAAACGAAGGATGAAAAGGAAAAAAAAAGCTTTTTAGCAGACGTTTTGCTCCTATTCGTTCTATTCTTAATGGCCACAAAAAAAGATCCCCACCCCCAATAAAACGCCTTACCAGAATTCCAGGAAACATCAATCCCGAACAGATACGAGAGACACCCATGGACCCTGAAGGCATTGCTTCGGACGAAGACCACCCAACAAAGACATTGTCCCCTACGTAACAAGATACGGTAATAGTTAGGCAAGAACAGAGTAACGTCCCCTGGTAACGTCCTGAGAGTGACCGTTGGAAAAGGAGCGGCTGTCCTCCTCTCCCTCCGCCCCCCCACCCCATAACCCAAAAAAGAGCAGTTCTGGCTGCAGCCCTCAACACAAGAACGGCCGGCCTAGCTGAAAACTTTTTTTTAAAATAAAATTGAGGAAAACGGCACGTACACATTGAATGCACAGAAAACGACCCGAGTTAAGGACGGCCCATGTGGAATTTTCCACATCTCACACGTGGCCAGTCCGCCCCTGTGTCTATTTGAAATTTTGAAAACGTGTGAAAGTAAAATTTGAAGATTAATTTTCTGCCCTGGAAAACGCACAAGTTTCACTTATAAAATTAGCAAAATAAGTGATTTTGTGAGGTGAAGGAGAAATAAGCTGTCTATTCTATTAGATTGGTGATTTAATTGAAAAAGATATGCGTCACCTTTTTTTTTATTTAATATTTAAATTCGTGTTACATTGTACGCACGGCGCTTTCCCGACCGATTTCCGTCAAGTCACGGCGCGAGAGAAACTGGCCTCATTTTGACCACGTGACTCGCCCGTGAGCAGGCCTTCCAGATATAGGGGGCGTTGTTCGAACCCGAGGCCCTCCGAATCCGACACTCTACCGATCGGGCTACCACGGCCCCTCTGTAAATTTTATGGGAAAAAATTTGGCCTTGTATAGTAAAACACCATTCTATTGAGGGGTATTCTCCGCAAATTTTACAGTTTTGCACAACCAACCCAGCTGCCGGTAAAAAACCGTAATTTTTACGGAATTTTTTTTACATTATGCATTTAAAAAAATGGAACACAAAATTCACTTATTTTCACACTACTTTACTCAAAAATTTTTTATGGACTTTTAAATGACTGAAATGATAATTGCACTAAAGTGCATGGCAATACTTAGAATGTGAATTCAAGATGTTTTCAAAAGTGAGCTGACCCAATTCATATATTTGAAATAAGCCATTATACTTGATTTCTAAATGTATTCAAAAATGAGTACATATAACTGAGCTAAAAACTCATTATTGATTAATGAATGAGTTTAAATTTGATTTCTAAATGTACTCAAAAATGAGTACATATAACTGAGCTAAAAACTCATTATTAATTAATTAATGTATTTATATTTGATTTTAAAATGTACTCAAAAATGAATACATAGAACTGAGCTAAAAACTAATTATTAATTAATGAATGTGTTCATATTTGATTCAAAAATGTACTCAAAAATGAGTACATATAACTGAGCTAAAAACTCATTATTAATTAATGAATGTGTTTATAATTGAAACAAATGTGTACTCATATTTGATTACCAGAATGTACTCAAAAAAATGAGTACATGTGTTTCTCAAAATTGAGCCTTATTGATTCGGAGCTATATTGAGTAATGAAAGTATTCAAAAATGAGTAAATTTTCATTATTTTTGAATACCCATTTTTAACAGTGTTAGGTCTGTTAAAAAAAAAAAAAAAAAAGTCCAGTATAATATCGTTCAGCATCCTTTTCACGAGAATGTTACGACATTTGTTATTTAAAATAAGCATATGTTTATTTTTAACTTGTAAAACATGAAATACACTAAAAAATTGTCAAAAGAGTTTATTTTTGAAAATGATTATGAAACAATTTTTCAAAAACACAGTCGGCACATTAGTTGTAAGAAAATAAAATGATTTAATTTGTTACTCTAGTTTAAAACAAAAAAAAAAAACTTTAAACATTATTTGACATGTTCCCAGTTTTCCAAGCACATTCTCCTCTTCTTACTTTTGCAGAAGAGTTCAATTATTTTGTCGACAGATACATCTCTATCTCTTGCCACATTTGCTAGAGCAAGTCCATTTAACCGTACTTCTCCCATTGTGCTTCTTAAATAGGTTTTTATCCTTTTTAAGGTAGAAAAACTACGTTCAGCTGTTGAAGTCGTTACTGGGATTGTTGCGAAAATTTGGAGAAGAACAGCAATAGATGGGAAAAACGAAGGGTCTAGCTCTTTCAGTGCCCCGATAGCTGTTGTAGGAGGACCGCATATCGGCAGCCATTTATTCCTCCACATCTTGATTTCTGCTAATAGCAAGCTCAAACTTCCTAGTTCATCTGTAAAATTCCTGTATTTTTCTGCAGCAGTTATAATATTTTTGTCAGTATACCTCGACAAGTTCGATGGAATTAGACCTTCGAGGGGAAGCACTCCAAGAAAATCTCTGCTAAATCTGCAATCAATCTCGGAAATGAAGTGATCTATCAGAGGAAGAAAGACTGTTCGTCTGAAATAAACTTCTGGATTTTCTGGAGGTGTACAGTCTCGAGCACTTTTACGCTTTCCTGATCTGGGTATTTCTAACTCCAGATCCAATTCTTCAGCAATTTCAAGGCAGTTTTTGTAAATAGTTTGAAATTCGAGTTCTGCGTTTTGTCTTACACTCCGAAAAGTGTCCAAAACTTGAGACACATTAGCTAATGCAGAAGACAAATCCTGCTTCGGGCTTTGCAACTGCTGACTTAGCCTCAGTGTCAAACTGAGACAATACACTGATATTTCGACGCCAACAATAAATTCACTCCTTTTTATTGAAGCATTTAACATATATGCTTTTGTTGACGCTTCGGAAGAGGCAGTTGTATGTAAACTTTCCAGCACAGTCACAACAGGAACAAGTAGTTCCTTAAATGTTATTAGGCTGTCATGCCTTTCTACCCACCGTGTAGGGCAAAGTGCTTTCAATCTCTTTTTTTTAGTTTCCGAAAAGTCTTGCTTTTCTACAACATCGATTAATGCATTTGTTCTGTGCGCAGAAGCCGAGAGAAACACAGAGACAGTCTCAACTGTTCCCATTACGTTTCTTATAACAGGAATTTGGCAGCTTTTTGTGATGCACAAATTCAGGGAATGGCTGAAACAATGAGTATAAATGGCGAGGGGTTGCTGCTCGGAAATTAGAGCTTGAACGCCCTTAAATGGCCCAGACATGTTGCTTGCTCCATCGTAGCCTTGTCCACAGAGGTATTTGTAAGACAAATTCAGTTTTGTCAGTTCTTCGTCTATTGCGGATTTAATCGATAAACCAGTTGTCGCTTTGAGTTCCACGAATCCAAGGAAATCTTCCCTGGTTGTGAAACTGTCTATGTCGACATATCGCACACAAAACGTAAGCTGCTCCTTCTTACTTTCATCTGTGGTTTCATCACATATTATTGAGAAGTATTTGGCTTTTTGTATACTACTCGTAATCTCCGAACGGATATAATCGCCAATGCATTCGATTATGTCGTTTTGGATTGTTTTGCTGATATGTGTACTGTTTTTTCTGCAAGTGGTAAGGTGCGTTTTCAAATCTTCATCACCAGCATCAATTCTAAAAGCCAATAGACTTTTGAAAACACCCTGGTTTCCTCTTAATGCATTTTCTTGCTCTTCCCTGCTGTTCAAATTGCCGTCATCCCTATGACCTCTCAAAGGCAGATTGTTATGGGCACAAAACAGTACGGTTTTTACTATAGGCTTCAAGCGTTTTAAATTTTGCTCTATTATAGAGGCTTTTCTAGCGTCTATCAGGAGGCCAACATGACTTACTGAACTTCCAGGAATAGGCTCCATGGATTGTTTAAAATGCAGGGCTTTTTCCACAGAAAATTGATGGTATTGGGTAGTTTGGTGATATTTTAGTTCTTCTGTAGCTTTCTTAAACTTAATCAACGGCTCCTTAACGAATGTTTTAAGCACCTGAAAATAAATAAACATCTTATTAAACTGCAATATAAAAAAAAAAAAATTTGACGCTCAATTAATATCCCAATTTAGGTGTTAAGAACCGGGTGGAACATTAGAAGCAAAAGTCTTTCGAAATAATTCAAACTAATTTATGTTGATATTCGAGGTTTTATCTTTTAACAGTATGCATGAGTTGCTTATTCCTTTGTATTACTTGATTTCGAATTGAGGTAATTTCAATAATTCATTAAAATTACCATTCTTCCTATTTTTATGGACTTTGCTTAGACAATTAAAAAAATAAATTTGTTATGAATAAATACAGCTTATGAATTTACTTGTCTAATATGATAACTTTTAGTTTACAAGCCTTAAACATATGTAAAAAATATGATGTATTGATGCCATCGACGTTAAAACTGTTAACATAGATATTTTGTCATTGATGTTTCAAAAATAATTAAAAATTAATTTAAATGAACTGTTTTAATAATAATTTTTCTATCTACGAGGTTGTTTTGGTCTATTTCTTCCTTTGGCTTGTGAATGATGGAAGCTTGATCGATATTGACATCGTGAAATGTATTCAGTGGGTCATGAGATTTGCGTAAAACCTAAAGCTGAGTTCGCACTAAGGCGCGGGGTTGCGCGATTCCCGTTTTTTAAAAGATCGCGGTCTTTCTTATCTTGAATTTTTCTATTTTTCAAATGTACTTAATAACGACAGTCAGTATAAATGAAATAGCCGAAAAGAACTTTTGACCACCACTTAATGGAAGAATCTAAGAAATAAACCAAAAAAAAAAAAAACAGAAAAAAAATATCGAGAAGAGCGCTTAAACTATTATTTTGCCTATAAAGAATATTGACACTATTAAAAAAAAATTCAATTCAATTCTGAAAAATGCCACTTATGAACTGATGGAATTTCTCACCTGATTTCCAATTCCAGCTCCAGTTGGTGCAAACAGAACGCACATTTTACAAAATCCACCAGACGAAAGCTCACTGTAAGCAAGCCAATTGTACTGCTCCAACCATTCTCGTCTAAATTTACGGTTCTGCTTTCCTTCAGCTCTTGTTGGAAAGCTATAACTCACCGGAGGCTTCCATGTTTCATTTAAATATTTCAGCTTTTTATCGTCATCTAAAATCTTTCCAACAGCTAATCCAATATCATATAATTGATAATTTGTTAAAGATGTTATATCAGTAGGATTCTAAAAAAAAAAATACATTTATAAGTTAAGTAATTTAATATATTCCCTACAAATTATAATACATATTCCTATCTTAAAAATACATTCAAATAGAAATAATTTACCTGATACAAAAAATCTTGAATGTTCAAAACGGTTTAAATGCATTTAAAATGCAGTTGATACTCAATTTTACGAAACTCTATTTACGAACACTCACGATTTTAAGAATTATTCTCTAGAAAAAAAATTTAAAAATCTTAAATTTAAGCACTGTAATTTTTCATTATTTTTTATGGTTAAACCAATTTTCTGAAAACGAAACTATCTTTCTCATGCAAAAAGATAGTTATTTAATAATATATGAACAAATAAGATTCCTTTTCAAAGTTTTAGTAAATTTCAAAAAATTTGTCTAATTCATTAGCAAACATTCTAAATTCACACCTTTATTTTTTCAACTTATGAGAGTACCAATGTAGAAGAGAGAAAAAACTATAGTAGTATTGCAAAAAAAAAAAAAAAAAACCCTCAGTATAAAATGCTGAAACTTAACATGTGAAAAATAAATAAATGAATTAAAAATAGAACAAAGGCACCTGATTTTTATCAGATTGCTTTGAAATCACCTCATCTTTTGCCCATGTTTTGGGGTAAAAAAAAAAAAAAAAAGATTTTTCAATGCAAAAAAAAAAAAAAGTGCAAGCTTATGGATGCAGAAATTCGTTAAACGTCTTAGACTCCATAATCTCACATTTTTTTTTACATTGAAAAAGGGGGTTCCTGCTAACATGACCCCCCCCCCATGTACCAGCAATCATGATTACTATTTTACTTATTTTTGCTTTAAACGATAATTTTAATTTTATTTTTGTATATCAATATACAGTTGGTATGTTATAACATATTTAAAATATAGCTGAATTTTAAAGAAAATATATTTACTTGTTCTTTAGAAGTCTCACATCCAGCTGTACAGTTGTTCACATTCTCAACGTTAGATGTAGTCGGCATGCGTTGTAGTAGTCCATTATTAGAACACGGCTGTTTTGGAATCTGATGGTATTTTATCGATACTAACTCCATCGTGTCCTTGGAAATCATCAGTTATATGCGTATTGCTTTTACTAAAATAATCTGTAAGTCGACGCTTCATATTCACTCGACAATACTTATATTTAAAATATCAAAACAATTGCGAAATAAATCAAGTCAAACACCAATTTTGCGCCCGCCCTTTTAAAGCGCCAGTCCAACAAAATCGCCACATTTGTTTCTTAACAAAACTTCCAAGTGTGAAAAAACCAAGAATCCAAGTATGAATTTTTAATACAAGCAATTCGTTAAAACAACAGTTCAATACTGCGACAACCGATGCCGCGTCCCAGAAAAAACTTTTCCACAATTTTCCACCTTTTATTATTTTAACTAAATTTTCGCTCTTGGTGTTTCCTTATCAGTAACCTTAGCATATTATGAGCATTACTACTTCGTTGTGCTATTGCTGGTTGTTCAAAAGAGGAGTACTCAATGTTGTCTCTGGGCAAGAAACAGCCTATTAAGAGTTCATTTACAATAAACATAAGTCCTAACGAGACACAATGGTCAGCAATTCAACATTACAGAAAGGAACTATTGCTTTTTTTTCTAGTCCGACTGCATATTCCTAATTCAGTGGGAGGGACTCTATTATCGGTTTCCGCGGAAATAGGGATGCACCATACCTGCTCCTGATGATACCTGTCAGTAGCCATTATGTATCGTCCTCTCCGGCTTGCTTAGTACACTTGCTTAATTTACTGCCTAAACGTTTTGAAAAGGATTAGTGAACGACAGGTTTTCATTCTGGATGTCGCGGGCTTCAAAGAAAGAACAGTGGTGTCCGTTGACAGGAAGAGAATTTAGTAAACATAATCCTAGCTTAAGTTTACAAAAGTGGTGCAGTAATGAAAATCGCTGAAATTTCATTTTCTATGAATGTAATTTTTAACCAAATGGTAAGGGTTGCTATAGTATCCTTAGCACCTCCCCCTCCTCCCCACTGCTCTACAGATCCACCATTGAAGCTGTATAAATTTTATGAAATATTACAAACTTAGTAAAAATATTAAAGTATTAAAAATATCTAAAACTGAAATTTTATCGAGTGTAAGTTCTGACCTCAAGGGGATACTATAGACCCCCTTAGCCCCCCCCCCCCCCGCATAGATCTGCCAGTGAAATGTATAAATTTAATTTAATATAATACAAACATAAAATATCCATAAGTAGTGCAGTATTAAAAAATATAAAATTTCAGTTTTATCTAGTATAAGTTTTGACCTCATGGAGGTAGGGGGGGGCTATACTCCCTTGCCCCCCCCTCATAGATTCGCCACTGACGGCGTTAATTGGAAAGTAATAACTTCAGATTAAAAACCTCGATAGCAGAACAAAGTTATTGTCTCGAAGACTTTCCATGAAATTACAAATCGCATTGTAATCTGTTGTAAGTTTTAGCCAAATGGGAGAAGGGGTCACAGTCCCCTTACTACCCCCCCACCCCAAACTCGCCATTAATAAACCACCGTATATAGTGTACATATTTAATAAAATATAATGCATGTTTGTAATTCGCAGAAGTATTGACGTATTTAAAATCTTCGAAATTTCGGTTTTATCTAGTGTAAATTTTGACCTTATGGGAGAGGAGGGGGGGGGGGGGCTATAGCTCCCTTAGCCTTGGAATGATGTAAAATATATTACGGCTAACTTTCAGATTAAAAAATACCTCGATCGCAGAATGAAATTATTCCCTCTGAGCCGTTCCGTGCCATTGCAGATCACAATTTAATCTGTCGTAAGTTTTGACGAAATGAGAGAAGAAGCTACAGTCCCTTATGCCCTCTCCCATCCCCCATGTATACGCCGCTCTATATAGTGCTTCTATATTTATTTAAATATAATACAAACTTAAACATGTTACAATATCGCAGTATTAAAAATCTCTGAAATTTCGATTTTATCTAGTGTAAGTTCAGACCTCATGGGGGGGGGACTATAGCCCCTTTAGCCCCCCCCCCGTGGATCCGCCACTGATAGTGCTTCTATATTTATTTAAATATAATACAAACTTAAACATGTAACAATATTGCAGTATTAAAAATCTCTGAAATTTCGATTTTATCTAGTGTAAGTTCAGACCTCATGGGGGGGGGGGGCTATAGCCCCCTTAGCCCCCCCCGTGGATCCGCCACTGTATATATATATATATATATATATATATATATATATATATATATATAATAAAAGTGAAAAATAATGAAAAGACCACACCAAAAGCGCATAGATGCGCAACGCTGCAAAACTAAAAAGCCAAGTAAAGAATTTGGCTTGCTTATCTTAATGTATAAAAATCTTCTGTGCGGACGTTTGTCACCATAAGGCTTTTAGCGGCTGGACCGATTTTGATCAAATTTTTTGTGTGTAATTAAGTTGTGACAAGCATGGTTTCAAAGCGCGATGGATCGAATCGGAACCGTTTTTGTTAATTAATATATATATATATATATATATATATATATATATATATATATATATATTAATTAACAAATATATATATATACTATATATATATATATATATATATATATATATATATATATATATATATATATATATATATATATATATATATATATATATATATATATATATATATATATATATATATATATATATATATATATATATATATATATATATATTTCTGAGGAGTATTTTTGAATTTCAGCACTAATAATAGAGAATTAATACACATCTATTGTTTTTCTAAAAGACAACTGCTTGCATAACGATACGGATACTTGCAGAAAAATTTTTGGGTGCAGAAAATGTAACCAATGGTATCGGACATATGCACATTTTCTGTTTGCCAAAACGGCAAAAAACTATGCAAAAGTGACCAACATCTGGTATACATAGGCATTTAACAGATGCTTAACCAAATTCACTGTAGAAGTTAATCCTGTATTTTTAATTAGATTAAACTGAACATTTACATTTCTCATCTTTGTGTAACTTCATCATCTTCATATATCAAAGAAAAATCCCGGTGTCTTTTGAAACTACAACACAAAGAAAGCTTCCTGTAAAAGAGTTATTCTACTTTAATAGCGACAAAATTTCAGAAGTGCTCGGGTAAAAAGGCATCAGAGAAACGTGCTCCTGAGCTATAAAGGTTAAAATATTGCTTCTTGCGTTAGCAACTCAATTATGTGACTCTAGGGACTGAATGAGAATCTAAGGGTAGAAAATTGAAGAGCTTTGTACAACCACAGTCATGTGTTATTGTAAGATGAATAAATAGACAAATAATGACTGCATCTTCTAACAAATGCGGTAGATGATAAATGCTCCTGTAAGAGATGGATGAAAAATATCATAGTAAAAGGAAATGTTAAATGTCACCCCCGATGCACATTGGGGCGAAAACGCCAAAAAGCGCTTAAAAGTGTTTTTAAACCTCTCTCGCTTGTTTGTTTACACAGGCATGTGATAATGGATTTTTTCTCTATTTGCTTGGGCTCAGGGTCCAAAGTTCGCTGGTTTACGCAGCTAATTCTTTTTCAGGGTCTTTCTACAGACCATTTATGACTAATTAATATTAATTTCTAAGAGGACATAAGAGGACATTTTTTTGTAGAGAGTTTTGAAAAAAATAACTTTAAACTCCAAAGTTTTTGGTGCTGATCAAAACAGATTTTTGGTTTGAGGATTCGATTACTCATTTTTTTCGTCCTATTACTATCGTTGGACACGAGAGAAATTAAATATACCTGCCTTTAATAGGAAAAAAATATAGACTGTTTAAAAGCAACTTTTGTAAATTCCCGCACTCATGGTTCTTCAACTTTCTAAAGGCTCCCTTCAGCTTTGTAGTGGACGAAGGAAAATTCCTGTTCTGATTGCCTAAGAGGCAGAACTGTGCAAATTTATTAATCCTCAATTGGTTTAGTATAGGAGAAAAAAAACATTTATAAGCGCTTTTTGGCGTTTTCGCCCCACTGTGCGATGGAGAGATAAATTTTTGACTTATTTTTACTAGAAATGGGCGCGTATGTAAATGTGTGATTAAATATTGAATCGAAAGAAAAACTAAGCCAATATTTTGGAATGGTGCACAATGCACATATCTTGAAACAGAACCTTTTAAACAAGATAAACCGCAACAAAATATGTTTCATCATTGCATAAATAAAGGACTTTAAAGCTTTGGCGAAAATTGCAAGTGAGAAATAAAGTCAGAGCCCCATATCTCGGCCCAAGAATTTTTTTGGGCAAAACCAACGGTTTTTTTCGGGGGGGGGGGAACCATATCTTACTTTGTCTGGAATTTTAGCATATGTTACCTTCAAAAAAATAGAGATTGTCTGGGGAAGGTTTGAATCGACATGGATTCAACCTCTAAAGTCATAAGTTCCCTTAATGAATTTTTCACTTTTGGTAACCATCGGCGCCCCAAACTGAAATTTGGGAGGGCAAGAATTATCAATTTATCAAATGAACTTCCAATTTTGTCGAATGATAAAATGTGTTATCGTACATATATAACTTGTAATTAGATGAATCATTTGGCATCATTAAAAAGAATTTAAAAATATTTTTTAATATGGAAAAAATCCTAATATTGCAATAATTGTTTCCAAATTTGCCGAACAGTTATCAAAATTTACCGAACAAGGATTTTTTTGGGACGGTCACAGTGACTTCTCATGGGGTAATGTTCCCTGCTGGTAACGTTCAGTATTCCTAACGATGAGGGACTATGAAAAAAACCAAGAACATAAATTTCCCATCTATTTGTAACCAGATCATCTACATAACTCTGCATATCAAAGATGATACCCGAGATGTTTTAAAACAATAGATCGCGAACTTCACACAGAATAGTTATTGCACCTTAATAACAATTTCAGGAGGAGTTTTCAGCGAAAAACTCTTGAAACGCGATGACCTGTTAAAATATTACTTTTGCGCAACAATTCAATTATGTGATAGAGGTAAAAATGAGAATCTGTGTGTGTGTGAATGAACAAAAGAAGCTCTGTCCAAACGCGGTAGTATGAAATAAGAATGAATGATTGTAAGTAAGTTGATGTTAATTCTCTCTATTTGCAAAGATAATGCTTAGGAAATAAGAATTGTTTCTTGTGGCTCTGGCCGTCCACGAACGTTTTGCACTCCACCGTAAGCTTGTTGAACTTATTTATGTATTCCTTTTTCCATGCAACATTTGTTTTTGGGCTCAAGGACAACCAAAGAAAATGTAAAAATTTCGAACAGATGATCATTTATGAAGGATAAAATGCTCTGAATTGTCAAGGCAGTGAGTGGCACCCAATCTTATTTCACTTAAGGGCTGTACCACCATTTGAAAATAAATCTCCTGCACCAGAACCTATCGTCGCTTCAGAGCAACAGCAAGACATCTAAATCATCTAAACCTAAGAACAAAAAAGAAATCCAACTGTTGTTCTGACGCTTGATTTTTAGTACCAAGTTTCATTGTTTTTTTTTTTTTTTTTTTTTTGAAACCACTTTTTGCCTATTTTGCTCCAAATTCGCAACAATTATTCTTTATAAAAATCTGACCACAAAAGTTGAGTCTTGGCTCCGCCTTGTTTAAGAATTGTCCCATTTCGTGAAAGGGTGATATGGAGGGGAAAGTTAGAGCGGAATTTGCAAGTGTATCATTGGTTCTAAAGTTTGAATATGTCACCTTGGAATTGAGAAGTTAGCCAAAGAGGTAAACCATTTTAATTTTGTGAGATCAAGGGAGATGTTTCATTGGACAGGTCACATCCTACGTAAATAGATGGGGCTTGGTTTTACTTCTTTCAGCAGCCATTGGTCAGAGATAACGCCTCCTATAATTGATTTCAATTAAAATTTGTAAGAGTAAGATTGCAGTAAAGAATGCAAAGTTTGTCATTTTTACTTTTTCGCCTACTCAATGGAGTTATTGCTGCAATTTAAAACTTTCAGGACTAGATAATCATATAACGAAAATATACTAAGAGTTTTTTTTTCTCCATATCTCCAAAATGCTGCTAAACTCCAAAATATGGCACAACACGTCCTTCCTTCCTTCTTTACCTATGTTAAGGAATGGACTCGTTTTCTTAAATGATTGACAAGAGTCATTTGTTCGCGGTCGGACTGTAACCGAATAAAGACGATCGGTTGTTTTGGAAGACCTCAGAACTGTTTTACGATTTGTAACATTGCACATGACAAAAGGGACGCAGGGAGCAGCATCGCGAGCGCCATATGGCACGTGGGCAGTAGGTTGGGCTTTGTTGTTCTAGGAACAGAATCCAACTTTTAAAATACCTATTCATGGTTTGCATTACTTTTCTTGAAAATCTTTTGCACGGGATTAGTTTTATTTGTATTGTCCTTTCTGGCTAACGGGAAAACAAACAAGAAAAAAAGGGGTGGGGGGAGAAAACAAGGTAAAGAAAATGTTTCAATTTTGAAAATCATTTTTTTTTATTATTATCACCTTCGACGGCTAAATAGTTTGCCGGTTTGCGCAATTCGCTTTTTATGCCATTCAACTCTTTACGCCAAGACTGTCGCCTCCGAAGCGGTGTCAGAAATACTTTATAACTGTTTTTTGCATTGTTCAGAACTAAAACAATGTGTGATTCAAATCATGTACATGGATGTTCATTGAGGTCGAAGAGAAGGTTTGTAAGGTATCAAGATCAAGGGAAAACAGCAAGATAGAAGAGACCCCATGTCAGCCTTGTCGCATAAATAGGAGCCCGACCCTGAAAAGGGCACCACTAGTACAAATAGAGAGGAAGTAGTACAAATTCTATAAGTTTGTTGGCGGTAGGGGCCTGATGACCAAACTGACCACGAACCCGCTTTGACCATCGGCAGCTCTGGTCACGACCAATTAATTTATAATGATTATATTTACTACGGTAAATTAATAGAAACTAAGGAAATTTGATTGTATCTGTACTAATTGTAAATGACCAACTATAGCTATAAGGATTAGATCTATGAAATATCCAGTGTTTGAATAAATCTTTCTACTCGAAAGATACTATTCCGCCTCACTATAATTGGCACTAGGTAAAGTACAAAACCCAATTATGTTGTGAAAATGTTACACTGAAAGACCGAAATTTGGTAGATGTCGGCATTCGTCGGTGAATGTCGACAAACCGAATATTTCCGGTCTCCAAAACGACACTAGTTTTCAATTTCGATCTTTGACAGTAAAATGCTTATCGCTTGCCAAATTGTAAACAAAAAGGAATGCTTCGTGAAGGTAACTTGTTCCGACAATGCGGTTTTTCTTGTTTTTAATCTGTTTTTAAGTAGTTCTCCCGAAGACGATTATCAACAATCTTGAGGTGGACACATTCCAGCAAGTTATACAGAGTTTCACATGCGGCTTCATAGCATTATGTCGGGGTTGTAGACATTTTAAGCATTATATTAAAAATCATTCATATTTTTATAACAAAAAATAGGTTTTATGTTCTTACATCCTTCTTTTTGCCACAACGATTTTCTATCATGCTTTTTGAACTACCCTGTACGAGGGGGGACCCAAAAATAACCGGATTTTTGTTCTGAAATATTTATACATAAGTTTATTCACAAAATTTCTTTAGTCTCCTTCAAAGTGTTCACCCTTAGATGCAATACACTTCTTAATTCTTTTTTCCCACTGTTAGAAGCTCCCCTGGAACCCGTTAACTTTGACCATGTCCAGTGCCCGTTGTAAAGCTGTTTTTACAACCTCTACATCATGAAAACGCCTCACTTTCAGAATTTTTTTCATCTTAGGGAACAGAAAAAGATCACAGGGGGCTAGGTCTGGCGAATACGGGGTTCGAGGAACGATTGGCCACCCCTGAGAGGCCAAGTAGCGGTTCATAGTGAAGGCTGGGTGTACGGAAGCGTTATCATGGTGAAGGAACTATTCTTCCGATCGCCCGTGCGAGCTCCAACTCACTCTTATTTCTTCTAAAGTTGCGTCACTCGTAAAACGAGGACTCTCGTTGATTTTTTAACTGATTCTTTCAAAGTTTTCATCATTTCGAGACGTTGAAGGGCGCTCAGAGCGAGCATGATCTTCAACATTCATGCTACCACGTTTAAAGCACCCAAACCACTCGAAAACTTGAGTACGGCTCATAGCATTGTTCTTGAAAGCTTGTTGAAACATTTGGTAAGCTATTCCGTTGCCGACTTTTCAAGCAGGAAGCAAAATTTCAAGTTTATAGTTTGTTCTTTCAACTCTGCCATAATGAGTTTGCAGGAGGAAAGCAACAAGACTTGAGAAAACAGACACTACGATCAGACGTTATCAACTAAACTGATGCCACTTGCACAGCTGGTTTGTGAAGGTCTCTACTTGAGCCATCTAGCTGGAGAACAACGTCGACAACGAGAGGAGAACAACGAGAACTCTACTACATTTAGGATTGGCATCGCACCATTAGTCCGGTTTCTTTTGGGTCCCCCCTCGTATATATTTTTTAATTGGGATCAACTACATGTTAGATAACATAGTTAAAAAGTTTCAAACAAAGCTAAGAAGGTTCTTCTGCCTTTATATAGGAGTTTAGTAAGACCTCATTCGGAGTATGCTGTTCAGTTTTGGTCACCTTATCTGAAGAAAGACGTTTCTGTATTGGAAAAGGGTTCAAAGAAGGGTAACTAGACTTATACGGGGTTTTTCAGATTTAGATTATGATACCAGACTTAATAGGCTTAATATGTATAGCCTGGAGCAAAGGAGAGTCAGAGGGAACATGATTCAGTTGTTTAAATTTATCAGAATGAAAGATTTTAACGGATTAAATTTTTGCACGGAAAGCAGGACGAGGGGGTCATTCTTTTGAGCTATTCAAATTTCAGGCTAACCTGGAAATTAGGAAAAACTATTACTTTAGTAGGGTTTGGGGCACTTGGAACAGCTTACCGGAAGAAGTAGTAATGAGCAAGGGGTGGATAGCTTTAAGAGGACCTTTGATCTTCATCGGGGACTAATAAATTGGCTAGGCTAGGATCAGCTTAGATGGGCCCAGAGCCTGTTGCTAGTCATCACATTTGTGTTTGTAAACTATTTCTCGGTAGGTGGCGCCACAAAGTGTAGATTGTTTTATCATTTCTCTTTGCTTCCATTTCCTTATTTATGTAAAAGCCAACCCTCTCACTGTGCCAATCAATCCGTTTTTCCTTTCAGGCGCGTGGACATGGAGGTGGTCTCCCTGATTCTTTCCTTCAGCTGATCCGATGCAAATTCACTCACGATCTCTGTGAATGATTCGCCATTTTATGCATTCGCGCGACGTGACGTAGATGGAAAACAAGTGTTCGAAGTAACAAGCAGGCTCAAGAGGGAACAATCGCCTCATAAAAATCGAAGTGTTATGGCAGTGTACGTTGGCGTGTTACGTAGTTATCTGTTCAGATGAAAGTGAACAAGAGAAAGAATGAATATTTGCTTTTATTTTTTATTCATGCGGCTCTGAAATGAGATTAATTTTTTTCGCCATTTTGTTTTTGTTTTGACGATAGAATATGTTTTCTTATCTTTCTTTTTCTTTTTTTTAAAGTTCTGGTAGAAAAAAATCACGTCGGTTTTTATATATAATAACGTGAAATACTTAATGTTTTAATTGTAATTTAGTTAAGAAACTTAAAAGACTTGCTACTACAAAATAATAAGCAGTTCGTCTGAAACTAAGCGAGCTTACTTTTCTGTTTTTAGTTTGCAACATTATAAGCATTTGACATAACCTCTAAAATTTTTCAAATGAGCTTTATCATTAGTTGAAGCTATGTTTTTACAAATTAAACATAGATTTCTATCTTAAACGTTGTATTCTTAGTTATTGCGAATAAATATAAATTATTAACGATGTTAAATCAATTCTATCAACCTATCAAAAGTCTTTTCAAGGCAAAATATCTACTAGATTACTTCAGGAAAGATTTGCATTATCCAAGTTCAGAGTTTCAGAAAGAAAGTGTATAAATTCGGAAAAAATGTACGAAAATGCTTCCTCTCATATTGAAATCGGAAAACGAATAGGTAAAAAAGAACAATAATTTTAAAATAAAGATATATTCTTTGTGATATTTTTAAAGACCAAAAAAAAAAAAAAAAGCAAGTGATGAAATCGCAATAATTTATTTCATTAATAACAAATTGCTTTAATTTGTAAAGTTTTCTAGAGTAAACAAATAAAAATAATAATTATTATTAAAAAGGAGAAAAACTTCAAAATATCATTAATCATTTGCAACAATAATAAAACTTGTTTTATGGGGCTTTTTTATGTTTCAAGAAAAGGGAAACATTTTAAAATTTCCGAATTCATTTGTTAATTCTGAGCACTCAATCAATCAATCAATACTTAAAAATTTTGCCAAGAAGACAAATAAATAATAGTAATCAAGAATAAGGTAAAAAGTTGGGAGTCTTCGTAATCATTTGTTCCAAAATTACAGGCATTTGTGCAGCATTATTTTTTTCTGTTAAAAAAAAAAGAACTTGTGCGTTTTATTTAATCAATCAATCAGTTGTCATTTTGACCATTCAATGTTAAGCCTACGATTTTTTTTATTGTTGAGCAACCACGAACTGCTTATTGTTTTCACTTGACCGTTAAATGACGTCCGTGTACTTTGATTTTGGTTTCTATATGCTTATAATGCAGGCGTCCGTGTGCCTCGGAATCGAAATATTCATAAACTATCTTCTCGACTTCAATCCTTTTACGCGAAAACAATATTCAGCACACAACATCCATCATCGAACAAATAACATCCAGCATCCAGCTCTTTTCATTCATTTGAATTTTGATGTTTTGAAATCAAATTATGGTTGAAATAAAAGCCGTTAGTAGAAACAACAAACCCAACGATTAGGGTCCTGTCGCAATTCGTGATTGCGAAAAACATAATTTGAACTCAAGATCTTAAAATTCAAACTATGTTTTTCATTTCTTTCTTTATTTTTCTCAAACTTGTAACTTTTATTTATTTATTTATTTCATTTCATTTATTTTATTTATTTATTTATTTATTTATTTCATTTTTAAGGAACAAAAGAAAAAAAATTAACCAAAAGTTTGTATTTTTCTTAGATATACTCAGATATTTGTTTATTCTCATTATTACATCATTTTTTAATTTTTAGTTTCTTATTAAATTTTTATTTCAAATTGGCATAAAAATTAAATTAATTTTCAAGAACCTTATGAGACAAAAAAGAATATTAAAGTAATTGATTCACTCCCTCGTTTTTGTTTTTTTTTTCAAAAAAACTTTTTAATGAAAAATGTTGACTGTTCAATTCTAAATTAATGACGAGAATTAATTAGTTGTCCTTAAATACGTCAATAACCGACAACACTAGCAATTATTAATAAATTAAATAACAGTTGGGGAACGCTTGCAGAGAAATATATTTTTCTTTGAATGCCTTTTTTCACTAGAAGCGTCCTGAGCTTGAAATACGAAGTTAAGTTTTTAAAAAGTAATTGATTAAAAAAGTGAAAACAATCATTGTGTAAATTGCTTCACAACAATATCAAAGTAAATTATTTTACAAAATACGTTCTTCTGCTAATTTGAAACTAGAGTTAAGGTAATTATGAAAGTTAAAAGTAATTACTTAGATGGAATTAAAATAATTTATTAGCAGAAACTTTAAAATTAATTACATCAATGATTTAATAAATAACTTTGAAAAGAAAAAAATAGAAAATAACTTTTTTGTCCGCCTATATCTTTTTCAAGGGAAAAGTTTAACGCTTTAGTTATTAAAAAAAACAGTAAAATTAAGAGGGCAAATGTACAGTCATTTAAAATAACTTTAAAAACAACGCAAGGAATTTTTAGTAAATATCTCAATGCATATTTTTGCAAATATTTTTTAAATTAAAATATCGTCGCCTCAGAGCAACAGTAAGATATCTTAGTGCTATTTCTGGAATTAGATATCTTACTGTTACTCTGAGGTGACGATATCTTCAATTACACGGCGCGGCAAAAAAAAAAAAAAAAAAAACTTTCAAAATGCTTCTGAGATTATTCTTACTGATTCTTACGTAAAATAACCTCAAGAATCCAAGTCTAACCACCGTTTTCCTCCATAACGTCCCCGCTTTTTGAAAATAGCGCCCCCCCCCTTTATTTCAGTTTTTGACATTTTTACTCAGGAGACTCAAGTAGGCATTCCCTCAAAAATATTTGAAAAATACTGTCAATGATTTTTCTGCGCTAAGTCTAAGAGTATCGGACGCACTCCTATGAACCTCAACTCCGAAAAAGATTTTCCGTTGGTAAAACAAAATTGAAAAACATGAAATATTCGAACTATGGCATGATGCATACTATGAGCCGCGTCGATGATCTCAAGTAAGGAATCTTTCTGTTTTATTCAGCTTACATTCGCAAAGATAATTAAGATTAAAAATGAACTTAAGTATGCTTATAATATGGTATTAATGTACATATTTATGTTTCTATAGATGTACCGCTCCCGTTATTTGATATCCAGAAATGATAAACATTGTGGGCGGTGCATCCCCAGAAATATCAACTCCCGATAACTCGAAGTCCGAAGGGACCGGCTAAACTGTTCGAGTTATTGGTAGTTCGAATTATGGGAAGTTTCCACAACAGTCTCAAGAGTTTGAGACCCGATGAAAACTTTGAGATAAAGGAATATTCGAGTTATCGATTCTCCAACTGTATATAAAATTAATAGAATACCTAAGTTCATTTTTAATCTTAGTTATAAAAGTGAATATAACTTGAATAAATATGAACAACATGTTAAGGTTCTACTTTGAAAATCTGAGATTCGACTCTGACCATGCAATACATTCGATGCTTCCTTTTTTCTTTTTTTTTTTTTTTATATGAAAATTTTTTGGGACAAGAGGCTCAGATGTGTGTTTGATACTTTGCTTTTAAGCTGAAAAATAAGTGAAAAATTTGTAAAACAAACCCGTAGAAAAAAGATCGGTTTTAAAAATAAATAAATAAAAAAAGTGGAGTGCACCATTTCCAAAATGTGGTACGCGATGAGGGAGAACTGTGGTCATATTTGGAATTAGGTGATCATTTTACATAAGTGAGCATCAGCAAGAATGGTGTCAAAAGCATATTGAAGGTTTTTTTGCCACAGGTGTTATTTTAAAAAGAACTGTTTATTAACGAATAAAACGATAGAAAAAAAATTCACACAATGGATTTTCTTTTCATGCTCTGCTCTGACGTGTCGTATGTTTGAATAATGAATTAATATGATAATTTCTAAACATTCACTTATATAAAGCAGATTGTTAGATAATCACATCAGTTGTTTTTGAAAATAACTCATCTAAAAGTAATTTTTGACGAGTTAATTATCAATTTTTTAGTATGCACACTTAATGAATTCAGCATCATATAAAAATATTTAAAAAAAAATTTTAGTGAGATCAGTTAGAAAAAGAAAGCAATTATCAACAGATATCATAGCAGAAAACAACATTTCTACGAGTTTCTTTGTTTTCGCTAACATTTTTAATAATTAACATTATTTATTTTTGTTTCTTCTTCATTATAAACGTCTAATGCTCAAATTACAGTGCTCATATTAACAAAAGCAGTAAGTAGTGTTTGCTTTTTTAGCACAACTCAATTTTTAATGGTGTTTTCACAGCCAAGCAATTTCTTTTCTTTTAAACAAAATCTGTTACAGCAAAAGATTTTTCTTAATACGTTTTCTCGCACAGCTATTTTTGTTCAAATAATTTTTATAGGGAGGCTAAAGTTGTTACAACATTTTTCCTTTTAATACTTGTAATGAATAAACAGATAATCTTCATTAGAAGCTGAAAAATGCAGAATGACTAAGCAATTAAAGATGGTTAATTTTTTTCTTGATAAAATTAAAAAAGATCACGATACGCTGAGATTTTTCCAAAAACATTTCAATTAGTTAATCAGTAGAGTTAAGAAAACAAGAAAACAATTAGTTAAAAGGAGCCTTAATAAATATTAATACAGAGACTTTTAGGGAACGTGTACATAGTTTAATGCAGAAATACAATGCTTACTTTAGAAATTTAATTGAGTTCAATAATTAGACAATCATTTCAATATTATCAATCAATGAATCCCTCAATGGTGGTTAATAGTTATAAAATAAGTTCCGCCCAGAACTAAACGAGCCTACTCCCCCAGTCACCATCAGTGAACACAGAAGATCTTCAACCGACTGGCATCGAACCCGCAACTCTCCAGTTACGAGATCAACGCCTTACCGATCAGGAAACCACGGCCCTATATTTAAGTAGTGCAAAATTATGAATAATCTTCATGAAATACCTGAGAGAAAAAATAATTTACATCAACAATTCACGTTATTATAGAATTTACTAGCAGTTACTTTTTTTTTTTCAGTTTTAAACTGTTTTTAAACTCTGAAAACATGAAAGCACTTCCTCTGTTCCGGATTATTCGAATTTTCTTAAAAGTATGCTTAAAAGCGAAATAATAAAAAAAAAACTATTTCGATTCCTTCATAGGAATTTTTTAACAGTGACGCACTAAAGAAAAAACTAAGTAAGATCAAATAACTGTAAATTTATATTTCTTAACTAAAATGTGGGCATAGTCTGAATTACAGCATTCTAAAGCCCATAAAAACCATACAATTGATTTCTTATACAACCTGCCTAACTACTATTACAATGCGTCTAATACACAACATTGGTGTTTCTACCCTACCGGGTTATAAAGAACTTTTTCTGCTACAGTGTTCTAAACTTCCCGAGGCAAAATTTCCAAGCAATATAAATAAACTCTACATTCTCTAAAAGAAGTATTTTCAATGAACCCTTTGAAGAGTGTACATTTTTTCCAAATATAAGACTAAGTAAAGTCAAATTCTCAAAGGAAAGAATGACAAAGCCGAGCGTTAAAAGAATATATAAAGAAAGAAAAAGACTGTAAGGAAATACAAAGCTTAACCTTAAGTGATATTTTCCATTCAATGGTAACATATAAAAAAGACGAAGATCTAAGATGGTAAAATTCGTCCTAAAATACTTTTCAATTGATTTCGAAGATTTAAAATCAAACCATTTGTTCAAATTTTGTAGCGAGTCGAAAATTCAGATCTTAAAAATGTATTGTAGTGATTTCCGGAATTTTCTTTGACAAATATTTTTCCTCTTCTGAATGTTATGTTTGTTTCAGTTGTTAAAAAAAGAATGATTGTGTGATAAATCAAAACCCAATGACTGTTATCAATTAATTGTACAGTTAGTTATGACATGAACTGCTAAGGCTCCCCCCCCCCCCCAAGTATTAGTTCCATTTAAGAGCATTTCAAAAAACTTCAAACAAAGTTTTTTTATGCAGCAATCCAGTTCCAAATATCAAATTTTTCCAAAAAAAAAAAGGAAACTGTTTAGGTAAAATCGGTTACAGGGAAACATTAATAGTTCAACATTAGTATATTTTGATCAAGACGAAATAATAAACAAATGAACAACTGAATAAAACACCACACAGTGAAGTTATATTTGCTTGAATTTGAATTAGGAACTTAGGATTCATTATTTTGTAGCATTTCTAGAAGAAAACGTATTTAATACAAAAGAAACATGAAAATTGGTGGATGTTCCTTAAGGTGTATCAAAATAAAAACTTTTTTTCGAAATTCAATTTGTCAAGTTGATAAAAAGTAACCATTATCGACCCACATCTTACATAAAAAATTTTATTCAGATCAAAAAATATTTAGGTGTCCCGCATGAGGTATAAAGAGAGTTTATAATTTTCTTTTAAAAATTATTTTTTTTTTCTAATTTTTTTTTTTTTTTTTTTTTTGAACAACAGAAAAAATGTTAAAACGTTTTCAAGGTGAAACTTGCAAGTAATAAAGCCGGGAATTATCAGCAAATTAATGGTTTTGCTCTCATACAGCATTTAGGTTCCCGCATAGTACGCAAAAAAAAGAAGACTTTTTAAAAGTTCAAGTTAGAATTTTCAATATAAAAGTACTAGTTTCAAAAATTTGTTTTTGCAAATGCTGGTTTAAAAATTACTTTGCTAATAAAGACTTTTTTACACATTTCTTTAGGTTTAAAAGATAAAAATTACTTGAATTTATTTTCTGATTATATTGTAAGATTAGTTTTGTGAAGTTTAAAAAAAATTAATAAATATAAAATAATCTTGCAAAAATCATACTCATTTTCTTACATAGAAGTATGTTATTACAAGAATAAAGTATAAAAAACTAAACACCAAAATATATGTTGAATATTATGTGTATTATCATATTATATCAAGCTTTTTCCATACTACTGTTTTTCAACAGCTCTAAAAGGATGCGTGAGTTTTGCTGGAAGCCTTTTCACTACACCAATTGTGGAGTGCTGAAAAGTCACTTAATAATAAGCTACTATCGTTTGGTACACAAAAGTGTGCCCTTCGCTTCGTATGGGATAGGAAGGGATTTTTGCTCAAAAAGTAATGCGCTTGATGAAAGCGCGGCTATGACCACCACAGCAGTTAGTTTTTCAGAGTTTAAATAATTGTGAACATTTTGCTTTTCTTTTCTGGTGGGAATCATGCATGACCTTTGCTCAAGAACTGCAAATTTCAGACAAATACGATGTCTTTGATTTGTGTACTGCTGTATTCAATTGAACTACATTAACGTTGGTCATTGTATCAGTGTATTTGATTCCCTACAGCAGGAGAGAGTGAAAGTTGCGTGGTTTCACCAAGTCACAGTCTCAGTACAAGTTTCTTTATAACTTCGCTAATTTTGCCTCTCACTTAAAAGAGACATTGAAAAACTTGAGCCGCTTAACGTTCTGCGAGTAATCCTGTGTTTCATCCAAGTTTCAGTCGCCTCTTTGCCAAATATATTGCAGATTAGTCAGCTTATTCATCCAAAATAATTTTTTCAAGGTACCGCCTACATTTATAATATCAGCTTCAAGTGACAAAGACATCGGCAAGCACTTTTTACAGGTTAGAGAGCATAAATAATGATAGGTTTTTCATTGCTTTCTGCTTCGGAGAAAAATACTGTGCACTTTTAGGAAGTTAAAGCTATTTAGTGTTTTCCTTAAGCTTATTGAAGCGTTCCAACATTGTATTCTGGCTACTCCAGCTGAATTTGTGATCTGAAACTTAACTTTCTCAATTTTTTCCTAAAGCGCAAATTTCTGGGTTTTAAATTTTAGTAACCGGTTTTCAAAAACGTTTACAATTTTTACGCATTTTCTCCATTGCTGAACCTCGAAAATGAGAATACAATCATTTTCATCGTTCATCATATGAGACAAAGTTTTTCTTGTTCTTACAAAAATACGAGGAAGATGATTCGAACTTCAAATGATGCTTGTGAAAATATTAATTTTATGAGCGACAAGTTGGAAAACATTTGCATAGAAAATCTTTGCGGGATTGGAAATCTTGAGGCAATTTTGCTCTCAATCTTACGGGATCAATATCGCAAAATATCATGCGAGATCCTGCAGGATTTGGGATCGGGATTTCGGGATTGGAAACCCTGTTTCTAACCAAGCCACATGGCCTTACAAAACGCTTTTTTTTTTTTTTTTTTTTTTTGTAAAACTCACGGAAGTTTATAATATATGCAGGAGACATATACATTGTTTATGATTGTTTTTTTTTTCCCTTACTTTTTTCTCCGACTTTATTGTGTACACTTTTCAACTTGAGAATTTTTTTACTTTTTTCTGTAATTCAAAAAAAAAAAAAAAAAAAAAAATTGATTTTTTGTAGAAAATTATAAACTCTTTAGATCTCGTGCGGGACACCTAAATATGTTTTGATTCGGATAAAAATGTTTATGTAATATGTGGGTCGGTAGAGGCAACTTTTTATTAACTCGACAAATTGAATTTCGAAAAAAAGTTTTTTTCGATGCACACTAATATTCCTATTTAAAGACCAGAGAAACATACTTGATGTATACAATTATACATGCATTACTTATCTTGTTTTTAGCGATTTTCATGAGATACTAAAACTTGTTTCATGCTTTTATTATTATTAGTTTTTTTAATTAAATTTTTTACTTAAGTGACAATACTGAAGTTTAATGGAAAAGCCCTAAATTTTCAGAATCTGTCCCGATGTTTTACAGGTAATTTTTAATCATGAATTTCTAGCATTTGTTCCGAATTGTTCAGAAAAAAAAGGTGTCTTAATTGCCGAAACAAATTCTGGGGAAAATTGCACGGAGTTTTATAAGAATATTTAAAATTGAAAAAAGAAAGTATTTTTCAAAAAATTTAATAATTTGTGCAAAAAATAATACTAATTTTCACTTTGTTCTTAATTACGTAAAAAGATATGCATCACTATTAAAAATAACACAATAATAATTTATTCTGATTTATATATATGTATTTTTTAACCCTTATACCTCCTTTATCACAACAACATCATAATAAATATTTATTTTTAAAAAGAAAAAAGAAATTATGTATCTACATATCGTGCCGCACTTCAAAATGTAGTCACCTTAATTTTAAGCAAAAGTATGCGTGGCGGAAAAAAATAGAGGAGAAAAGAAAGTAATAAACTTCTGTAAAAGGTCACTAAAATTGTGGGTGAATCAGCAATTTTTCACCTACGCTCGTTTTTAACCGATGTTACAGGATGCAAAACTAAGTAGAAGAATTAAATTAGAGGTAAATGTTAAATGAAGACAGGGAAGCATCAATAGAAACCTTCGAGAAAAGTTTTAAAAAAATTTTCTACTTACATCGAATGTGGGGGTTAAGAGTAACTACCGTGATAAGAATGAGAATGGTGAGAATGGTGTAAATCATTCTAATATATTTTCTAGTAACTAAAAGCTTTGTAAAATAAGATATTTCAAAAAAAAAAAAAACTGTACAAAGTAAATTTTAACAAAAAGAGAAATATTTGATTTTAAACACACAGTGGCGGACAAAAACTCTTACATCTCTTGTCGAAAAAATGGAGAGTAGTGTAAAAATACTGTTTTTCCTGTACATATTTTATGACATAAAGGAAAAGTTGCAATAATATACAGTTGCAAGATAATTTTTTATGGCATTTTTCTGAGATGCTCTTAACTAGTAATTAACTTTTAACTTTGCCGCAAAATGAAAAAAAAAAAAAAAAACTAAAAAACAAAATGAAATAAGGTAAAAAGTAACAGCATTATATTTCCGGTTATATGTGGCACATAAGTTACCACTGCACCAATTAAGAAATGTTTTGGAGATTTCGAAGGATCAGTCAATAACTTATTTTCCAATCTTATGATTTAAGCAGTTTCCTGCAAAATCACAGCTCAAGTGTAATTCTTCCACTTGGTGGTAGTTAACCTCGCCAAAAATAATTAATTCTGAATTAAATATGGTGTGACATTGCGTAATTTACCACGTTGCGAAAAGAAATTCAAGCTGGTAACTACATCCATCGTAATTTCTAACAGCAACAAATTTCACATCACGAGCACGAATCGCATCCAATCACTTGGAAGTTGAAGCAAATCTTTATAGGTGCATCGTTAGCATCGTCCAACCCCATAAATCACCTCCCCTCATCGCTGATATGGTCTTAACTCGTAAAATCAACAGTTTCTCCAACCAACACACCCGCCAATCCCATTTCTCTAATGGAAACGCGTTTAGCAAACAGTATAAGGGAATCTAATGGGTTCGGCATTAGGGAGGGGCTCTGGGCTATAAAGCGGAATATTGCTGTCGAATGTTTTGAATAAAAGTGCAGAAAAGAAAGGAATTAGAACGTGGTTTTCATGCCTTGTCTGATTAACAATGAGAATAATGAAAAACCTTATTGTCTTGGGTCACACCTTTCTAAGAAAGAAAATATTTCTCATTCTTGCTAAAGAGCACGGGTTACAATATTGTAAGTGTTGTTCATATTCGTCATTTATGTAGTCCAGAGGTTCCCAAAGTTTACACGTGCAGGGGTGCCCTGATGGGAGGTCACTATGACCTCCCAAAATTTCCTGATTCGGTAAATTATCATCATTCGGCAAAATTTGGATTTCTATTTAGCAAAACTATCATCATTCAGCGAAATTTGCAGCTTCATTCTGCTAATTTATCATCATAAGGCGACATTTGGAGCTCCATTCGGCAAAATTATCATCATTAGGTGACATTTGGAGCCCCGTTCGACAAAACTTGGTGTTAAATTCGCCAAATTGAGGATTTCTGCCCTCCCAAAAATTTGAGTTCTGGGTGCCCCTGCACACGTACCGCTTTTGTGTACCATTGGCTATTTGTATCCCCAGCAAAACACTTTAATATAACCCATTTCAATAAAACTAACTTTTATCAGTTCAACCGGTTATGTATAACTACTAATAGGTAATTTATATTGCAAGCAAAACATTATATTTTTTTATAAATAATTTAATTATTACAGTTTTATTAATCAGACATAAAATTCAAAAAGTCTTAGGAAATAGATAGTGAAAGCACTGAGATAGTTTTACACTCGTTCAGAATTGACTGCAGCTTGGGAAAATATAACCCTACATCATCCTCAGCATTAAGTTTGTTTTCATTGTTGCTCTATTAAAAGTAAATCTAAGTCAGTTGAATAACTAGAATCCGTTTAATTTTAGCCATATGTGTAAATTAAGGTGTTTTGCATTAAAATCAGCTGCATCCATGAATTTTCAAAAATGTTTTTGTTTCATAATTTGATACTTCATTGTCTGTGCTATCACGCCAGAGTGATTTGGAGCGAATTCCTCTATGTTGAAACTAAGTAATAATATCGTTAATAAATTAAATTTAGCTATTACGGACTGTCATGTTAACAGGAGAAAGTGGTTTGGATAGCTGAAATGTGTTTAAATTTTGAAATATAAATAGTTGTTTATAATAATTTAAATTAATAGTGTGTTTCGAATAACGAATGGTGTTTTTTATAGAAGGTATTAAGTGATTGTGTATTTTGAAGCAGAACAAATTTTAGATGAAGACCCCATTAAAGAAGGGGAATAATTCGAGGTTTTGTACACTTCCAACCAAGGGCCATGAATACTTCAAAACCAAATAAATTGCTACGATCAAAAAATACATCTCTGTCGGCGGCAACGGAACAATCCACTATGCTTTTATTGTATCGCCACGGTTAAAACGTACGGTTAAAATCAAAAACATTATTATGTTAAATCGCGATCAACTCATATGTTTGAATCTACAGTCTAGTACACGACGTAAGAGGGAGAACCACCTGAATTTTTAACTGCAATTTGATGGAAAAACTAACCAATTAAAATCAAATGAGGCCAATTTGCTCCGAAACCAGATCAATCGAAAATGTTTTTATCTGTACATAATTAGATAATGCCGCAAGTTTAAAAAAGAAAACAAAAATGACATCACACGACAAGTCTTTCTTAAACGAAAAAAAAAAATTGGAAAAATTAAGTGGACAGAGCGTGAAATGTTTTTGGTCTTTCCTGCAACGTTTTTAAATGGATTTAGCAGGTTTTAATCAGATCTAAAATACCAGCAGTTACTGGCAAAATTCAAAAAAGTTCCGAAAACATGAAGAATATACGTAAAAGACTTAAATGAACTTGAAAAAAACTAAAGCATTCTGTAAAAAACTAAAATCATTGACAAAGGATGCATATATTTTAACGAATTGAATTCGGCAGGTAGTTCAAATAAAAATCTAACAGCGATTGCAGAATCTCTAAATAGTATAAAATGAAGTCTCCAAAAAGCGTATGTGTGATTGAACTCGCAAAACTCGAGAACTACTCAGCGGATTTCGCAGAAATTTTCACAGTTTGTTCCTTTAAGTCCTGAAAAGATTTGCAGACCAGTTCCAAAAAAATTCGACGAATAGTTCTTTTTTTATTCCAATTTAAGCCCGATTTTCACATGAATTCGAGAATATGGGGGTAAAAAATTATTTGCACATAGTAATATTATATATCGTTGAAAAGAGTAGAATTTTTCGCGTTTTACGCAATTTGTTTCAACATCCAACTTAATTACGGCGGGAGTTATTTGCGTTTTTAGTTCGAATTTTTTTAGGCTTAGTTGACATTTATGCACTACTTTCTTCATTTAATCCATCAATAAAAAGCGAAGGAATTGACCCACAGTTTTCATTTTGACACCATTGGAAAGAGCGACATTTTTTACTCCAGATTTATCTCGACCTATGGTCGAAAAACTAAGCTTCTATCTCGAAAGGAAGAAAAGTAACAAGCCTTTTCAAATCAAGTTCAAAAAATATCATCTCCATTCAAATTGTTAACCATTTTCTTTCGCATTTTAATTCCCTAAACTTTTTTTATTTTGTGTTTCCATGGTTACGCTTTTTAAATCCATCTTTCTCGATTTAATGCCTTAAAAGTATTTTAATATCTGTCATTATTGTTTGGGAGGGAAATTTTTCATGATGTTTTTTTTTTATCATTCAAGCCTGATTGTTGAATATGCGGCACTTGACACTATTTTTAATTTCAAGGTAAACCGGGCAAAGCCGGGCAATGCAGCTAGTATTTAAATAAAGTAAGGATTTAAATGTAGAATTTAGGGTTGAGATCTTTGGAATGAAATCCAGGTAAAGTTTTAGTAAGTTTAATACTAAATGTTTCAATTAGAGTCTTCAGAATTTGGTGATTTGAAAAGATGAAGGATACTTAAAAGTATTCACGATCTGAATCAACTCCCTTAGTTTTGTTCAAACCTTTAATGTCGCTGAAAGCTTTGGCGAAACTCTTGCAGTTTATTTGTACTAGCAAATGAGAACTTTGTGTGCGCAGTAGCAAATAAATTCACTTCATATGACGTAAAGAGTAGTTTTTTGCGTCACATATGAGTTCTTAGAAAATATTATTTTTGTGGTATATGGAAATGTGTTTACTGAACTGATAAGAATAAATGGAGAAATATGCGTCCCAAAGCAATTGTTACAGAATGCGTTCACACCATTGAAAGTACAATTGCACTTGCATGAGTTCGAAATATTTAAAGTTCAATGAAAATAAACTTAAAGCTAACTCCTAAAGTTAAAAAATAAATTAAAAGAAAAAACAACAGAAGAAAGAAATGTTTACAGGCACGCAGAATGTTATTGAGTCAAAAAAAAAAAAAAAATGGAGACTCAAAAAGAGATCAAAGAAGAAATAAAATAGATCTTTAGATGAAAAAATACCATTTATTCAAATCAAATTACAGACTCCTTATATTATATATGCAAAAAAATAAAATGTCGGAAGCTGCTGTCAAAAATGAAAAAAAAAAAAAAAACACATTAGAAAACTTTCAAAATAGACGTAAAAGACTTCAATGAACTTGAAGAAGATTCACGCATCATGAACAAAATCCAAAATTATTGGCAAACGATAAATATATTTTAACGATTTAAACTGGCTTCACGTGATTAAAAGTGGTCAGATATTTCAAGTTAATCAGAAAAATGTTCAAAAGACGTTATATACACATTTAACAGCGATTGCAGAACATTTAAATAAAGTCTCGAAGGATTTAAACGTAAAATTAAGGACTGAAGCTTTTTGAAATAAAATTCAGGTTAAGTTTAAAAGTTTGAAAAAAAGGAAAAAAATGTTTTTCTGTGGTAGAAGATTCATATAAAGTTTAGAAGTTTCAAGAAAGGCATAAAAGGTTTTAAATCCATGACAGAACTTTGAAATAGATAAATAAATAAACATAAGAAATTAAAGACCTAAAACTGTTTTTTAAGAGTCGAATACAATCATTGAGCCTTGAAAGCAAAAAAAAAAAATGTGTTTGAATTCACTGCAAGGAGTTTTACAGTAAAAAAAATAAGTCGAAGATTCAGACAGTTGTAGAAGATTCAAGTGAAATATAAAAGATTTAATACCGCACACTCAGAAAATATTTTAAAATATTTAAAGTAGATGCAAAAGAATGAATCTCCGGGGCAAAAGATACAAATGAAGTCATTAACATTTCAAAGGTAGAATAAAAGATATGAAGTCGTTGAATCCAAAGAATACAGAGAACAAAATACAAGAGTTAAATTCGTGCAAAAGAACGCTAAATTCCGGAAGATTCAAACAGAAGATATCTAAAGTTTAATTTCACTGATAAAAAAAATCCGAAGAATATAACAAGAAATATGTTGAATAAAAAATAATGTTGATAGCAGACTGCAGTGAACTTTTAAAAAGCAAAATTCGACAACTTTTTGAAAAACTTGCAAAATATTTAAGATAAATATAAACCTACAAAATTGACGATAAAAAGTTCAAGTTACTAAAACATCAAGGCAGGTATAGAAGATTTAAAATAGTCAGCAGAGGATTCAAATAAGATTGATCGAAGAATTAAAGAAACATAATAAAGCATTCGAAAGAGGAACAGATACTGCTCGAAAAATAAAAATTAAAAAGATTTTATACGGGGGAAAAAACGATAGCCTGGTTCTAGTATCTATAGAAGAATTGAATTTAAGTATGGAAATACAGTCGACTCCCGCTACAACGCGATTCGACTTACGCAAAATGGGTATAACGCGAATTTTTTACGAGTAACGAATTTTAGAGCTAACTCGAATTCCTCGTCTACAACACAGTTTTTTTTTTTTTTGGAAGGAAGTACCGGTTTCATTATTGGGTACTAAATATTATTTTCGTTGAACGTTATTACACCCCATTAGCATCAAAGTTCCCACACCAAACTAGTCCAGTAGTGATACATCGCGTTGTTAGTGCATCAAATAATCACTCAGCTTCTTTCATTCTTTTTTTTTTCATTCCAAATTTTAAAGTTGATGAAATATAATGGCACCTTAGTGCGCTATTTCATCTAAAGTTTGAGAAGAAAAAGAAAGTTTGCGGCAAAAAAAAAAGTTGGGATTCTCGATATGCTTGAACAACTACAAAACGTTGACGGTAGCACTTCAATAAGTATGAGTGAATCTTCCATACGTAGAATTAAAAGTCAAAACAAAAAGATATAAGTAAAAAATCCGAACTTAGTTTCAATATTGAACCTAGCAGTGTAATGCCTTAGCAAAGTAAATCTTATGAAAAAAGAAACAGCTCTTGCATTGTAGATTTAAGAGATCAAGAAGAGGGGCTCTAACTATAATCTTTACTAATAATAAAGCTGAAAGTCTCTCTGTCCGGAGGATGTCTAGATGTCTGGATGTCTGGATGTCTGTGACGCGCATAGCGCCTAGACCGTTCGGCCGATTTTCATGAAATTTGGCATGAAGTTAGTTTGTAGCATGAAGGTGTGCACCTCGAAGCGATTTTTTCGAAAATTCGATTTTGTTCTTTTTCTATTCCAATTTTAGGCCCATTTTTCACCGAAATTTAATAAAACGGGAAAGAATCTTTATCTTTATCTTCTTTATCTTTACTAATAATAAAGCTGAAAGTCTCTCTGTCCGGAGGATGTCTGTAGGATGTCTGTGACGCGCATAGCGCCTAAACCGTTCGGCCGATTTTCATGAAATTTGGCACAAAGTTAGTATGTAGCATGGGGGTGTGCATCTCGAAGCGATTTTTCGAAAATTGGATGTGGTTCTTTTTCTATTACAATTTTAAGAAAAAAAATTTCATAAGATGGACGAGTAAATTACGAAATTATCATAACGTGGAACCGTAACATGGGCACAAGCCAATTGGCGAGATACGAAATTATCATAACGTGGAACCGTAAGATGGGTACAAGCCAATTCGCGAGAAAATTCACTATACATTATTAATAAATATACAGGCGAACCAAAAGACCTTTTAATTTTTCTATTGCGGGCAAAGCCGTGCGGGTGCCACTAGTGGAAACATTAAAGAAAAGGCGGAGCAACCATTTTAAAAATGTATTAGATAATTATAACGATCTGATCATGGACCATAATTCATCATCAGCTTTATTTTTTAAGTTACAAATAGTATTACTGTATCTAATGTACAGTACTATTATAGAGCTCCGTGTTGTTTTATTTCATGTATTTCCCTCCCATTGATCATTAATTTTGTACATTTTAAAGTATTTTATGCTGAATAAAAGTTTTACTAATATTTCAGTTCTTCATGTAAGAAACTGTAATGAATAGTTGAAGAATGCTTTAAAGCTGTTAGAGGGGTGTTTATAAGGGCCTAAAAGAATTTGGTATGTTTGTAAAAAAATTATATACATACATTTTTCCACAACGGGAAATTTCGACTTATGCGATTAGTCGTGGAACGCATCCCTCGCGTAAGTCGGGACTCGACTAGACGATTACAAAAGATAAAGTCTGTTTCGGAAAATTGAATGCTTGAGTAATAAAATAAATGAGTATATGAAAAAAAAAATAATAAATTAAAATATATTTCGGCATGGATGCTATAATATTTAAAGAGGCAGCCAGATATTGACAAAGAAGTTGTAACTGAAAAATAACCGTATCAACGTTTATTACAGTGTTGCCAGATGGTCAAATCCAGATCTCCCCAATTCCCTTCCAACTTTTCCCCCAAAAAGCGATGTTTTCTATCAAAATTCCCCAAATTCAAAAATTATTTTTCCACTAATATTTTCATAAAAAGAGTCGACTTCCTCTGATATTTTTGTCTCTTGAAAAAAAAAAATTTCCCACCAAATAGCCAAATTTTCTTATAAAATTTCCCAACTTTTTTTTCTTCCCATTTTCGCTTTTTTTTTTTTTTTTTTGTCTTCTTTATTTTTATATTTTTTTATTTTTACTAATAATAAAGCTGAAAGTCTCTCTGTCCGGATCTCTCTCTCTCTCTCTGTCAGGATCTCTGTGACGCGCATATCACCTAGACCGTTCGACCGATTTTCATGAAATTTGGCAAAGAATTAGTTTATAGCACGGGGGTGTGCACCTTTAAGCGATTTTTCAAAAATTCGATTTTGTTCTTTTTCTATTCCAATTTTAAAAAAATTTCTCGGAGCAAATCAAAACGTTGAATAGTAAATTACGAAATCATCATAACAGGGAACTGTAACATCAGCAAGCGAATTGGCGAGAAATTCACCATACATTATTTAAATATACAGGCGAACCAAAAGACCTTTTAATTTTCTACTACGGGCAAAGCCATGTGGGTACCACTAGTACTGAATAAAAGTAAAAAGAATACATTTTCCCGAGCAAAATTATCAAAAGACGGACGACTAAATTACCAAGTTATCATAATGCGGAAACGTGACGTGGGCAAACCAATTGGCGAGAAATTCATCATGCATTATTTGTAAATATGTAGGGGAACCAAAATAACTTTTAATTTTGTACTACGGTCAAAGCCGTGCGGGTGCCACTAGTCATAAATACAAGCGCTTGACCGAAACATAAGAAATATCCAAATATTTTTTTTCTACTCGCATTTACTTACTCTGCTTCTGTATGTACATTTAAACTATGATTTTTGTATATATTTATCTAAGAACATTCTTCATCACACTTATTTTTGTCTGTTTCACGTATCAACTAGTTACTCACGCAGAATTATTAATGCAAATTCCGCAGCATAATATTCCACATAATGCTAAATGCGAATTCCATCAAGTTGAGCAAAGCTAAATCAACGCTGTTTGATACAAACAATGTAACTATCAGATGTCAAGACGCGAATTTAAATACGAAAAAAAAAAAAATTCCCCAGGTTTTCCCCAAGAAAAAAAATTTTCCCCAAAGAATTCCCCTCAAAACCCATTTCCCCAGAGAGCACCAATTTCCCCCCAAAATGGGGAAATTTCCCCCAATCTGGCAACACTGGTTTATTAGTGCAAAAACTTAGCCCGTAAAGCACGAGTTTTCCCCCCCCGAAAAACTGGTCTAAAATGATCGTGATTAGCTAATAATTAAAATACACCCAGTGGCGTCACTACGGGGACTGGGGGGATGGGCCCGGGTGCCACTCATCTGAAGGGTGACACCCTAAGAGGAATCGAAAGTTTTTGAGACTACAAATTTGAACTGGACACAATCTTTGTCCGGCCCTACATCATGGAGTGAATACTTTATTCTGGATTAGATTCACATTGTCAATACTTTGACCTAGTAGTGACTTCCTCTCATAACCAATAAGCTGAAACCCATCATCTTTCCAAGTGTTTGAGATACATTTGAATAAATTTTCATAAAGTAATTTGATGTATGTATTCCGTGCCAGACAAGGGCAAATGCGTCACGTGGTTAAAGACAGATTTTTAAAAAAAATCTGAAAGGAATGTTCGAGTATAAATTTACAGTCCATTCAATTGTATTATAATAATTGAAATTGTATTCGCCCGTGTCAGACACGGGTAAACGCGTTAAGTGATTAAAGACAGATTTGGAAAAAAAAAAAAACTGAAAGAAATGTTAGGAGTATGTAAATTTATGACAAGAAATTGAAAGTCCCGATAGGATTCAAACAAGATTAATAGAAAATCCAAACAAAACCAAATATAACTGAAATAATTACAAAAAAAATGCTAAAACAGGATAAAATACCTATACTATTAAAGAATTATAGATCGAGAAGTGACAGATGGCATGGTATTCAAAGAAAAGGGGCATAACTTTAAATTCAAAGAAGCTTCGTTAGTGACAGCAGCTTAGCGATGAAAGCTCAAAAATAGTTTCTACGTTGAAAAAAAAAAGTTCCCTGTAATCCTGAAACGCGTGCATGCAATAATTTTACAAATTTTCAGTAGTTCAAGGTATAGTTCAACTCATGATTGTGTGCACAGGGCACAAAAATAAAATCATTTCTTTTAAGCACATCGCTTGAAAAAATGTAAATAACCAGCGTAGTTACGCAAAGAAAGCTTGCTTCGAGAATGCATGAATTCAGTATCCTCAGTTTTTCTTGTTTCTAATCTGTTTGGAAGCAAACTCGTCCGAAGAAGAATGCCAAAAATCGTGAGGTGAACTATAGTGCGACTCTGAAAGTCGATCTATGACGTTAAAAATTTTTACCTCTTTTTAAGGCAATAGGGAATGGTAATTGGCGCTGAGATGAGCTGAGTAATTTTCGTAGTTTTACATGAGCATTCCACATCACCGAATCCGCGTCAATAACACGTCCCTTTTTCACATAACTTCCCAAAAACAGGTAAACATTGTTAAGGTCACATCTCAACTTATCAGAGTCAAAATGGCGTAGTCTAGGGGAGTTTTAGGGGTATTATACACTCCCCCCCCCCTCGTGAAACAACAAAATCATATCTATGAACACACATGCAAAAGTCTAAAATTGAGATTTTTGAACTTTAATTTCTAAAAATTTCATATGACCCCCCCCCCCCCCACCCTGCCCATATTAAAATTTCTCGTTATGCTACTGAGAGTCACGCTATATATCATTGATGTATCGAAATACTTACTTTTTTCTACGTAACATTAACTTTTGAAACCAAAGATACGTTCTATGAAGATTATGAGCTTTGGAAAATCCAGACGCCTTGGAAGTAATGAAAAAATCACCTGAAAAAAATTTAAAGGCTAACTTTTTGATTAAATTCCGATTAAAACATCCCCATCCGTTTTTCCCTGAAATGAAGTTTCGGAATTCACTACTCCCCTAGCCCAGAGTTGTCGTGGCATATGCCATCAGAGCTAAAATCGTTCCCCCAACCCATGGTAGAAGGGGGAGCATAAGAAAAATCGAATATCTCTGACGGAAATGTGGGTCAATGCCTAAACGAGAAATGGGTCGATCCGCTGTGAGACCGTCGGAAAGAATTCAGTGTTTCTGTGACGAGAAATCTGCAGATATTGGAGTGGGAAGACAACTTCTTAAATATAAAAAAAACTGAATAAACATATAAATGAATGAATAAATAAAATGTTGCATGAGTAAAAGTCGGAAAATAAGTACAGTAAAACCTGTCTGCAACGATCTTGTGGAGACCTAAAAAAATATCGTGATAGACAGGTTATCGTTATAGACAGTATTGTTATACACAGGTTTCACTGTAATTGTGTGCAAGAAGTAGTCTCTTATTCTATTTTTAGGGATCAGTTTTTGGAAGAAAATAAAAAGAATGAATGAAAGTAAAAAAAAAAAGGCAGCGAAGTAAAATACAAATTAAACAATTCCCCAGACCAATAATAAAAAAGGTGAATATATAAATAAATACACGATTACAAAACATTTTGACTAGGGTCAGGTAGAGTAATATGAATAGGTGCGATAAAATGTACAGTTTACGAAAAATAGGTAATAATTGTGGAATTTGCTACTATATTGGCACGGTAATTTTTCTGTAATGTCCAAATTTCCAAAGCCTTAAACTGCAAAACCTTCACCAGTTGCATTTTTAGGGTAAGGCATAGGGCGATAGTTATCCCTCCCAGGAATGGAAGACCTTTTTTCATTTGTTTACTTTTATGTAAAAGTATTTTTTAATAATGAAAGAAGGTTTAATATATCTTCAAAATATCGCTAAGAAAAACTATAAGCAACAATAAATTGAAAATCGTAAAAAAAAAATGAAAAATGAAAAACGGAGACTCTAAAGGTGAACTCCATGCCTTGTAACTTATCGTCTTGATAAAAATCTACTGTAAATGCTTATACATTTTTAAAAACTTAACAGTCGTGTGTGCTAATATATCCAATATTTCATCTCCCCCCTCCCCACACACACACGAATTTACAGATGGAGATAAGATAATTTTTCCTTATGAAACTGACGGAACTTATTCCTTTCCCCTCCCGGACATCAGCTCGAAAACTGCTCTAGCGCATCACTCCCCTCCTCTTACACATACACACATGAGAACGCAAGCACACTCATACGCACAAAGGTGCCCCGGCAGGAGGTCACGAAAAGTCACTGTGACCTCCCAAAAATGCAAAATTCTCCAAATGTCCTTATCTGGCAAATTTCGTCGGACAATTCGGCAAAATCGCAATAATTCGCCGAATTTTTTGGCGCTCCATTCGGTAAAAGTATCATAATTCGGTGATTGGAGCTCTATTTGGCAAAAATGTCATCTTTTAGCAAAATTTAGAAATTTCAGTTCGAAATTTGAGATTTTCTGCCTTCCCAAAAATGTAATTTCGGGGCGCCCCAGCATACACACACACATTATAGAGCGCTGGAAATTGTGGGAAGGAAGTGAGTAGCAGAAAGATAGTTCTTATTCAAAAATAAAACAGAGCGAGAGAAAAAAAAAGGCATTTATAAAGCAATAACAATTTAACCGTTTTGCTTCTATTACAGATGTACTTATCTATGGAATACGTTCATAAAAAGTAAAAGGGAATTTAGAGGCAGTAAAATCGATCGTTTTTATAGCATTCAATCTTTGAAGAGGAGAAAAACATCATGCATTTCAAATGAACGATTTCTGCGCTTTGTCGATGAATAATTCAACGGTGAATTTCAAAAAGCGCGTATAGCTTTTAACATTGTTTCATTTCCAAGTTAATCTTCAACTTTTTCTTTTGTTTTCGGGGGGGGGGGATGCGATAAAAATTCATACTATCGAACGTTAAGAAGGCAATTCAAATAATCATAAAACTCTTCTTTTTATGCATACTGTTCTTTATTTTTAGCATTACAGAATGTAATTACAATGTGCTTCAATGAGTTGAAACAAAAATGCACCTGAGTTTTTAGCAAGGTGTATTATGCAAATTTATATGAAATCTAATTATGCGTCGAAAGAAGTTCACATAGAAAGAAAACCTGCTTGTAACTTTGGCAGTGAAAATAGTTATTTTGATTAAAGGATTTGTAATTACCTAATCAAATGTTCCAAGTTAGAAATTAAAATTCAACAGAAGAAATTATCTGAACTTGCATAGGAGATAATTAAGATTTCGGAAAAAAACTTTGATTTGGATTAAATTACTGGGCATTGGTTGTGACTTGCGGATGAAGTAATAAATATCTTCTGAAAACTTCTATCAGATTTAATTTACTGAGAATTTGCTTTAAAATAGTGGATAATTACTTAGTCAATTGATTTTATTTCATTCTCATTATATTTTCTTTCGCACCAGTGCTTTTGCTTTTCTTTTTGAACAACTGAAAGTGCTTGTTGTTCTTACTCCGCCCGGGGTCTGTTCTCATATCTATACATAATTGTATTTTATCCATAATTGTTATTTCTTTGTGGCAGATGATATATATTTCATTTTATTGATTCTTGTGTTTATTTTATATTGTTTTCTTCTCAATTATTATTCTTATTACTTTTGTTATAATTTATTGTTTAATGTTAAACGCTTGCATACGGTAAATATGAATGGTTATTCCTTTAACTATATCCAACTTAAGAATTTCTTATGCCAAACGTATTTTAATGACTTCATTTAGACTATGTTTTTCCTTTTCATCAGTTCCAGTAGCACCAGCCTAGACTAATGCGACGTTTTGTGTCCTCTAGATCAGTGTTTCTCAGCCTGTTCACTACGGAAGACCACATGGTACCCTTTCGAATCCTAAGCGGACCACAAACGATATAAAAAATATTTTCACATCAATTATATTATGTGAAATGAGATCAGAGGCGCCTCAATGGGAGGTCATGGAAGGTCATTGGGACATTCCAAAAATTCTTCATTCGGAAAATTTCGTCTGACGATTCGGCAAAATTATCATCATTCTGTAAAATTTGAAGTCCTATTCGGCAAATACAATGCATGTTGTGGCGCAGTATAGTCTTCAAGGGCTCTTGTGCCATTAAAATTTAATAAACCAACCAATGCATGTTGCTTTTGATTTATATTTCAGAAGATGTTTGAGATTAAAAAAAAAATATTGGGGTCCCTTCTAGATCAGCGTTTCTCAACCTTTATTGACCCGCGGACCAGTGATGTTTTTCTTTTTTTTTTTTTTTTTCCCCTTCATCTTTTCTTATCTTTTTTTTTTTTTTTTTTTTTTACCTCGCATTGCGGATTTTTTTTAAAAAAGTGAATGATTTTACTGACCGGTGAAAGTAAGGAAAACTTTCCTTTTTTTTAACTTCCTTTCTTTTTTCTTTTTTTCCTCTTGCAAAATAAAAAAGGAAGAAAAATACATTTCGACTCATGGACCGTTAAATACTTGCGATTTTGTTTTTGCAAATGACTATAACTTTTTTCTTTTTTTCATCATTCGGCGAAATTTGGAGCTCTATTTGGAAAAATGATCATCATTCGACGAAATTTGAAGTTTCATTCGGCAACATTTTCATCATTCGACAAAATTAGGAGTTCCATTCTTAAAATTTAGAATTTCTTTCCTTCCGAAAATTTAAGTTCGAGGTGTCCCTGAATGAGATGAATCCAAAAGTTCCTTTGATAAATTTAATTACAACTAAAAATGATACAGATTAATTTTCACTACCAGTTGACAGAACACATCAAAATTGCCACACAAATTGAGCATCTCTGCTCTCAATGAATTGTGCTCTGACTTAGAAGTTGGTATCGTTATTGATTTAATTTCAGATAAAGTCTTTTGTCAGTTCAACAATAAACTAACTACTTAAGGTAAACGAATGTCTACAGTTTTTGAAATCTATTTATATTTTTTTTTTTTTTCAATTACTATGGTTATGATTTTTATGAGTTTAACTTAAAAATTAAGGGTCTTTCAAGCAAAACGTAAAAATTAATTAATTATTTTTTTTTATAATTTTGAAAATGTTTATACTTTTCAGAACTTAAACTTTAATTGAAACATAGACTTTTTCAAGTTCTACATAGGGAGCTATAAAGCTAAAAATCAAAAATCCACATCCAAAAGAAAGCGGCGGGAAATAAAATTGTGAAATCGCTGTTGGGGATGACGAATTTCTACTCTCTTAAACTTTGGCTATCATTTATCTGACTGGAAACATACCTTCCAATAAGATTTATGTTACGGATAAAGAAAGTACTTAAATAAAAGGGGTGTGCTACTAAGATGAGATATCCGAACAGGTGTCGCTACTCGCCCACAACACTTACTTTGAATCCGGAGCGAAACATTTTTGCGTTGGCAATACTTTTCAAGAGAAACAATATTTGTTGTAAATGTGCAGCAGTATCATAAACAATTAAGATCGTTCGCAAGCACTCGTTCTTGAAATTGGCTACCAAATTTACATTATGCAAGACCAGTTGAGACTACAATTGATACACAATTTAAGAAGATGTTTGTTTGAGTATGTAAAAAATTATTAGAGTTCCTTCTAGACCAGCGTTTCTCAACCTTTTTGACCCGCGGACTGGTTATGCCTTCATTTTCTCTTAATCTTTTCTTATTTTTCTTTTTTCTCTCCCTTTTTTTCTTTTGCAAAAGAAAAAAAAAATTGCATTGTAAATAGTTAAAAACATGTGTTTTTTAAGGACCGGTGAAGTTTTTTTTTCTTTATTTTCATAATTTCTTTTCTTTTCTTTTCTTTTCTTTTTTTTCTTTTTTTCTTTTTTTTTTTTTTTTTGCCAAAAAAAAAATCGACTCGATGACCGTTAAAATTGTGACCGGACTTGTGAAAAAAAATGCGAATGACTAAGGTTTTCTTTTTTTTTCTTTTTTTCACAAAATTTAATAATATGAAATAGTAATAAAGTAAATATATAAATAAAACTTAACTTGGTGTTGAGACAAAGATAAGTAATAATTGTAATAATTATACAGAAGTAACAAACACTGCTGAAAAATCATAGAACAGTACAAAAATATTCTATAACACTCAGGTAAGAGAAGTCGTATATTTGTTTTCAATCATCATGGTGTTTCCTTTTTTTAGAAAGGCAATGTTTTCAACGTGGAAGAGCAAAAATCTCTGAGGATCGGTTAAATTTTTATACGAACCGGTGCCGGTCCACCGGTACACCAGTTGAGAATCGTCAACCTGGGAGCAATTGTCAGTTTGTTTTGTAAAACTTGGAATTAGGAGAAATTAAAAACATTGACACTCACTATTTAAAAAACAATGAAAACTAAAAGATTCATAAACTTGACGATGAATAATGAAATACTTCATTATGTTTCAGCTGAAGTCTGAACAAGAAAGAAAAATAACGTAAAAAAAGATACTTTTATGTATTTATTTTTACTTTTTAGTGTAAAAGAGATTTTATAAAATTGCATAATGATATACTTTTTACTTAAAATTAAAATTAGGCGTTTAAATTTTTGATAATATCGATGTCTACTGGCGCCAACTTTTTGTTTTTTAAGAGAAGAACGGGGTGGGGCCGATGCTGTCAATCAACCCGTAGAAGGGGCTCAAAAAGGTTGTGACCACTAAACATTTTAAAATTTTCAAAACTTTGCTAGAGCATGACTAGGGCAGGCCGATCGGAGGTAACCTAGGGTGGTTCAAAAAAACTTTTCTTCAGCTAGAGTCCAGGACACCACCCTTTTTTCTTTTTTTTTTCTGGATTAACTAATAGTATTATGCTGTAAAAGTTTTAACTTCTTTCTCAAATTGTAAGAGGGTGCTCAATGATCCCTCAATTTAACATTAGCCGTAGCATAGAAAATGCCACAAATTTAGAAACATGTAATTTCTCTCTGCTGTTTTTTTTTCTGTAAATAATTATTTTATTGAAATGTATATGCATATTACTCGTGTATATTATAATATGTAGCATTGTTTTTCCAGTTCAATGTATTTATTAACCCCCCCCCCCCATACTTATAAAGTTTGGGGGAGGGAGTTAAGCACCCTCTTTCAGATGAAATATGAAGCTAAAATTCTTCCAGCATATTACTCTCCATAAGTCTAAAAATATTGAGTGGTGTCCTGTTATCTAGGATAAACTTTTTTTTTTTTTTTGCATGTATTTTTGAACCACCTTAAGGTAGCCATGGCTAGAGGCGCTGAAAAACCTCGAAAATCTCTTTCTTAATAAAACTATTTGAAATGCAGTTAAAACCAGACGAAAATCTCAGCAGGCGGACCTCTCTATTCACTTTTAATCAAAGCTCACTTGAGGCGGGCGCCCGTTCTATTTGTCGGCATTAAATCATCCCCAATCAAACCTCCAGGGAAGATCGTCTGAACTGACGTCGAAGAGAAGAATCGTTCTTGATGAATCGGGATCCGTGATCCTTATAAAGTCACGTATTCCATGGCACTCGCTGAATGACACTTCTGTGACAAATTTTTCTTTGTGAAGAGCTCAGTTCTAGGGAAAGAAATGGAGTTTCGCCAAAGAGATGTCGACATGCTTTGCTCGGATATTGATTCAGATTTGTGACATGAAATGTTGAACTTTCATCCACATAGTGGATATGGTATAGAAATTCGTATCCAATTTGGGGCAATTTTTATGCTTCTATTGCGAGCATATACAGGTAGTTATCAAAATAATGGAAAACCTGAGAATAAAAGTAACATTTTTGAATGCACTTTGTAAGTAATAAAGAATAAAATTAGATGTATGTTTTTTTTATATATACAAATATCAATGTACATATTTTGGTACTGTTAGATGGTTTAACGGAAGTTCTGGAAGTCTTGGTTTTTTTCAAGCACGTGAAATGTCGGATCCCTCAAATTTTTAAAGAGGCCAAATTGATGGAGCGCGTCTAGTTGAAGCAAGTGTAAATGACACATTTCAACTGTTTGGTGCATCTAAAAGTACAGTATCTAAAGTCATGACAGTATACACACAGCGCGATAAGACAAGCTCGGCAAAGCAAAATAGTGGGCAGGAGAAGCTCAGTGAAATAAACCGACGGGTATTGAAGTAGATTATAATGTCTAAAAAGCGAACAACGGCAACAAAAGAGACCACAGAACTCAATCACCATATAAAGTCACCAGTGTGAGCGATTAAAGTTAGAAGGGCACCTTTATAAACAGAATCTTTACGGCATAGTAGCGATTCCCAAAATTTTTTTTCCAAGTGTTTCCATTATTTTGATAACTACCTGTATCAGGGTTACTGTGAAGTTTTGTATTATATTGTTCAAGTAGTATTTTTAATCACATCAGCCGGTGCTGTAAAATGGTTCCGTAAACGGAACGTTTTGCATTATTTTTAACTTTAAAAAGAGAACATACAGGCTGTATTGTAAAAAAAAATTCCAGGGAGGGGGGGGGGAGTCCTTGGGTCCTGCCTCCTCCTCCTCCTAAAGTGTAAACGATATTTATTTTCTGGTCTTAGGTACAGTGATAATGAAAACATAACGACCAAATACTTAACACGTGCGTTCTGACTCATAATTTCATACACCCTTCAGCACCACCACATTAATTTCAAGTTTCTGACGTTATTAATTTCTCGTTTAAGTCAGGAAAAAACTATTCAATAAAGATCTAAATGATAGTGTTTCCCTAGTGAAATATCATGCAATGAGTTAAGTAAAATTTTTGAATAATTACAACACTCAAATCGCATTATTAGATCTGCAATGCAATGCTTAAAGTATAAAGAAAAGTTTTAGAAAGCATGAGAACATGTTAAAAGTTAAAGACAAAACAAGATATTAAATGACATAAACAAAAAATTTTAAAAATCATATACCATAGCATTTAACAGGCGCAAAAATCCCGCAAACTGTGGATCTAAAGGGGGCCGAGTATGAAAACGTCGTGTTATCGGGAATGAGAAAGCAATAGGTTTTTTCGCTCTGCCAGAGTATGATCAAGTTTTCAAGAATCAGCAGCGTTATCGAGTGCCAAATTTCCGCACTCTACTGTACATGTACATCCAAAACAATTTGAAACTTACAGATGATAAAAATAAGATCCTATTAATAACTATAAACAAAAAAAAAAAAAAGAAAAAACCTTTCATGCACCGGTAAACTAAAATTTTGCAAGAATTCTGGTGCCACTAAATTTTGCCGTTTTCAGTCTTTAGCAAGATTAATTCATCGAAGGCATTAATCCCTGTCCTCTTAAACTAATGGTAGATGTTAAAGTAGTATCTATTTTACGCCTCCCGTCGGAATTCATTAGCAAATATAAAGATATAGCAGAGTACCATATTGAAATGCAAAAATTGGTGCAAAAATTCTTCTTTAGCTAGGCTTGCCATATTATTTTGGGTCCAAGAAATTTTATTTAAATGTGACCTTACACTCAGTCAGTAATATTTTCAATGAGACAGGATTTTAAAAGAGAAGGCTTAGTAGCTTTAATTTCATAAAATTAAAACAAATTTTAAAAAAACCTCACTAACGTGAAAAAACTAAATTTATTTTAGCATTAAGCAATTCTTAAACAGTAGGAATCAAAAGTCTACTTTTTCATGCAGTCCAAACTTTATCAATAACTGAAAAAAACTCGCTCAACTGGCGCAAATGCTTCCAGCCAACACATTACAAACTGAATTATTTTATAAACATTGCACGAAGTACTACGCATTGGCACACCTTAGAAATTGCTTGAACTTTCTCTTTAATTTTATCTGATACCGCAGTACTTTTTTCGGATTTTAACCGTAACAAAGTTTTTGGTTTTGAATTATCTGATTCAACAACATAAGCTCATCGAATAGACCATCAGGAGTAATGGAATACTTTACAATTGCACTGATACCTTAGAGCTGGAATTAAAATGGAGGGAGCAAGTTCAAACATGGGCTTAGCAAAAAGATGACCCAAAGATCCCAAGTCACCTGACAAAAACGACGAATGTTTGGCACGTTTTGCGTGAAACAAGCGAAAGAAACCTGCTTTCTTCCAATGCTTTGCTTTAAAATCTATCACATGACTTATGGTCTTGGTTTCATTAATGAAAATCTTCACTCCCTCAATTTTATCTCTTCTGAACGATTGACACTCTTTTCCAAATCAGACGGCACACTTTCATTTCCACATGCAGGACCAAAGTTCAAAAAATAGAAGTCTTCGAAGTAAATTTTCTAAATCTCAGACATTTTAGCGACCCCAGACATTACTCCGGATGACACTAAAAATCCGGGACTGTTCGGGCTAGTCCCGGAAGTATAAGCTTCGGTGTGATTGACTATGAAACTCTACAAATTTTCATTTCTTCGGAATATATACAATTAGCCTTCTACAGTGAAATTGTCTTTGCCAAAGCAATTTTGTCGAATCAGAAGCTGGGTCTACCTAATCAAGACAAATACTTTCCAAATTGACTGTGAACAGATCTTGGCCCTCAACTGGATCCCTTATAACTACTCTGGGTTACGAGGATTGAATTTAATTCCCAATTCCGTCTCGTCAAAGAAATTACCTGAGTTAGTGTTGATATGATCCAATGATTATGTCCTGCACTTTATGTATTCAGATAGAATGTTTAGGCAATTTTTTGGGTAAATATGTGGGGTTTTTTTTTTTTTTTTTTGTAATGAAATTTAGTTACTTTTTTTATTTATTCTTATTGTTGCAGTTATAAATAGCTAGCTATAAATTAATCACATATTTAGTATTTTGTGCATAAAAGAACAAGTAGATAATGCCAATGTCCCAATGTAAAATACACACACGACGATAGTATCCAAGATAAAAGGAGCTATAATTCTTCCATTCTTATGGTGGTGCTGTGATAAGTTATGTACCTCAGAGCCAGACTAGCGTATGTCCAAAAATTGCAATTTTCCGTTTATTAGTGCATTGTATGTAGAACCCTATTCCGCATCGAGCCATGTCAACGTAACTCGAAAAAAAAAATCGTTGTAATTATTAACCAGTGTTAAAAGAGCGCAGGTCTCATCCTTTGTATGCGCCATACAATCGTTTTCCTTCTGTCCTGTAAAGTAGCAATTATGTGACTTACGTCAATCTGGCTCTGAAGTACAGAGTTGAATCATGATCTTGACAATGATTAGCCCTTTTTTACTTTCTTCTATATCTAATATATAGAAGAAAGTATTGGATTCGTGTAAATTTTCGAATTTCGAATTTTGACGGATTCGAACGCTTTGAGGTGTGCTGAGTCCATTTCGACTATTTTTGGAAAATGTCTGTGTGTGTGTGTGTGTGTGTGTGTGTGTGTGTGTGTGTGTGTGTGTGTGTGTGTGTGTGTGTGTGTGTGTGTGTGTGTGTGTGTGTGTGTGTGTGTGTATGTGTGTGTGTGTGTGTGTGTGTGTGTGTGTGTATGTGCGTCACGTCTGTGTGTGACCAGTTTTTTGTGGCCGCTCTACAGCAAAAACTACCGCATGAAATTGAACGAAATTTGGTACACATATGTGCCCCTATGTGAAATTGTGCCCATTGGTTTTTGGCGCGAATTCCTCCAAGGGGGTGGAGCAATGGGACGTTTTTTGAGTTACGCGTGCTTGCTATTCCTCAGGAAGTAACTGGCGGAATCAAACAAAATTTGGTCCATATGTTGCCCCTAACAGGAGCAGGTGCTGATTCAATTTTGGTGTCAATAGCTCAAACGGGGGTTGAGTTATAGAACGTTTTTTGTCGTCAATTGTGACTGCTGTATCTCAAGAAATAACGAACGGAATCAAACAAAATTTTTTTGACAAGTAGCCCTTAGTGGGTATAAGAGCTGATTTTATTTTGGTGTCAACAGCTAAAAAGGGGGTAGCGCAATCGCCCGTTCTTTTTTTCCATTGTGAGTGCCCTATCTCAAGAAGTAATGCTACGTTCTAGTTGAAATTTGGAATATATGTGAATCCATACGTAAACAGGCTTTGGTTCAATTTTGACTCCAATCGCTCCAAGAGGTGTTGATTTTTTTTTTTTTTTTTTTTTTTTTTTTTTTTTGCGAATAAAAATAGTTTTATTAATGCAACAATAAGAAAGATAAATCGTAATAGATTGTCGTCTGCGTATTTCTCGTGATTTAAATTGTATTAAAATGATCGGAAATATTATCTCAATGACTTAAAATTTTTAACTGTTGCCATCTTATGTTTGTTAATAAATAAAATATTTGTAATTAATTCAAGTAAGGCTTTTAAAGTAACTTTCAATTTTCGCTCTTTGTTTTGTTTTTACAATAATTCAGACATCGGGATGGTCGTCAAGTTTTTGCATGTGTAATTTTGTTTTTGTTAGGAATATTGCTTCCTCGTCAAGCATGGGGAGGGATCAGAAAAAGGAAAAATATAGAAGAAAGTTTCGTGATGGCCACAACATACTAGTTGGTTAATGTTGACAGGTGATTGCGATGAGTTGAGTTACTTTCGTAGCAGTTTTGCGAAAATATACCTAAAACCTGAATCTTAGTACGTTCCCTATTCTCTGAACTCCTTAAAAAGAAGTAAACCTTTGCAAGGTTATGCCTCAACTTGACAGAACAACACTATACCCGGTGAGGTGCTAAACAGATTACTTTAAATAAACGTTTTTTGAGTTAAACTTTCGTAGTTTGTATATGTTGTTGTTGCACGCCCCCGTTGACCAGCAGTGCTAGACCAGGTCCATAATATCGTTCACCCTCAAAAAATCCAACACCGTTAAAGAATCGTCAGTTAAATCTTCTTTCGATAGCCTCAAGCACGCGAGAATGTGTTCTGGTGAAGCCTGCTCAGAAGAACAGTTGGAACAAATTTCAAAGTTCTTGGATCAATCGGAAAATTTCATTGATTTAAGGCGACCACTTCGAAGGCGGGCAAGAATAGTTTGATCCTGTCTATTAAAACTCAGAGCCAGGGATCCTCCAGGACGAGAACATTGACACCAATGGTACTATGGGAGGAGAACAATCCAAGGGGTTTTATTCTTGTGTTATTATTTTTGAGAAAATCTCAAAAAAGGTAAGGGGTGCTGACGGCACAGAGTTGCATATGTTTCCCTATGTTACTCTTTAATAAATATACCCGATACATCCTCAGAAGAATTGATGCAGCTGGAGAATCACAAATATGATTGGTTGGTATGTTGATTGATTTGTGAATAGTTGCAGCGATTAGTAAAGTATCTTTTAAATATCTTCTAATGTTTCAATAGCTAAACTGGCTGTTCAGCGGGGCAAGTATATATTGCGAATCGGGAAAACAAATCTACGAAACGAAAATGGCTTTGCTAGTTCTGAAAATCTTAAAGTATATACCCCCTCCCACCAATTGTTTTTTCTTCTAATTTTGACATGAGTACATCAGATAATAATTCCAGGATAAAAGGAAAAGTTGTAATTATGGATAATAACTGATCTGTGGTTGTTTCTAATACATGTTCTCAGACCCATAGTTAATGATTATTCAGCGACATAAAATTGTTTGTGTCTTTCCGTTAGTCTACTAAGTATTAAATTAAAGTTTTATCATCCACCATTTTCCTCCATCATTTTACTGTTGATACATTACAAGGAAGTTAGGAGGGAAAAATGTTGCATGTCAAGTCAAGTTGTCACATTCAATAAACATCTCCATTTGGAATTTTTAAATGGATGAAATAACTAAAATTATTCCCAGAAATTATTCTGAAAAACATGCTGACATGCGATAGACACTATTGTTGTGTACTGTCATAAAAGTATTACTTTTTCAATTTTATGTCCTAATTTTCAGATTAAAGATTATGAAACAGCCAGGAAGAATGAAAAGGATGCTAAGAAAAACGAGATAAAATTAACTTAAATAAAAAAGGTCCATTAAGATGTTTCTTTAGTTGTAAGTTTCTTTTAAAAATGTTTCTTATTTCAAGAAGGAAGGGAATGGTTTGACCAATCTTGTTTTAATTGTGTTAAAGTGAAAAATTAATTTCAGCAAATATGTGTCACTGATTTAAAAAGAAGGGTTGATAATTGTGCCATAAAAAACTACACAAAATGAAATCCAAAAATTAATCCCAAATTAATGTTCCAAATTAGTCGCTACATTTAGGGCAAAATTTTGTCCCAAATAAGTAGCTGCATTTGAATACTTATGTCTTGAATATTAAACTGATCCATTCATGTCTACTAATTAGTAGCTACACTACTAATTAGTAGCTTTTGTCCCAAAGTAGTAGCTACATTTGAATACTTTGGTCTTGAATATTGAAACTGATCATTTCATGTCTACTAATTAGTAGCTACACTACTAATTATTAGATTTTGCCCCTAATTAGTAGCTACATTTAAATACTTTTGTCTTGAATATTGAAACTGATCATTTCATGACTTTATCAAAACATTTTTCAGAAACTTCAGTGTTCTCTGCTATTAGTCAGCATCATCTACTTACGAACTTTTTTTTACAAACATAAAAACTTCTGTTTGCGATTTGAAATCTTAATAAAAGAAATTCCTTTTCCAAAAATGTGTAAATGATATTTTATTTGCAATGTTCATGATAAGTTAATGCGTTTTCTCTGTGATGAATAAACACACGTTGTCTTTTAATTAACACCGACAAATTCAAAAATAAAGTAACGCAGCAGAGACTCACTACATGGGGTTGCTGATTAATGCAATAGCAAAGGGTTCACCAATGTTTCAGATTGGTTTCATGCCATTACGAAAATGTCTCCCAAACCCCCCCCCCCCCCATTCAACAGAAGAAAGTATATTCACTGTTATTTTATTTTTTTTGCCTTCCAGAGTGTTTGACACCATTAACAGTGTATTTGGAACCAGGATTATTGTATACTAATACCCGAACAACCATCCTGGTGCATTGCATCCACCGTATTCCCCGGATATGAATCCGTGCGACTTCTATCTTAGGGGTCACATGAAAGACTTAGTGTACAGGAAGAAGCCAACTGAGACAGTGAGAAGCAAAGGGATATAAGTGGACTATTTTAAATTTAGAGTAAAATGCATTTAAAGATCAGATCGTAGGTAGGCTTTCATTGATTTTTTTTTTCTAAATCATACTATACAGCAACATCTCCAGGGCTGTAGTACAATCTCTTGTCCCCAAGACAGAGGAGAGGTTCACCTACCATCTGTACTGGTTATCTCCAAATTTTTAATTTTGCCACTTGCATCCCTTTGCTTCTCACTACCTGAATTGTCCTCAATAGCCTCAAGAAAACCATAACTGACTCATTTTCAAGCGTTGAAAGAAAAACACTTAAACGATTTACTGCGTGACTAGGTTGAGACACTGTATCGTCACTGAAGGTTCTCATTTTGAAAACATTCTGATTTAATTTCCTTTTCGATGCTCATTTCAATTAATAAAAAAAGTATTACATTGCTATTTGAAACGATTCTTGTGTTATTTCACGTTAAAGTTGCAGATTAATTAGCAGACACCCTGTATATTAATATACAGGTAGTTATCAAAGTAATGGAAACACCTGTCAATAAAAATGACATTTTTGAATGTGCTTCGTACGTAATAAAGAATAAAACTAGAAATCTGGTTTTTTTTTTTTTTTTTTTTTAAATAAATAGCAATGTACATATTCTGGTAGTATATGGTGGATTAATTGAAAGTCTGGGCGTCTTGGATTTTTTTCAAGAGCGTGAAATATCGGACCTCTCAAATTTTAAAAGAGGCCAAATTGTTGGAGCGCGTCTAGCTGAAGCAAGTGTAACTGAAACATCTCAACTTTTTGGTGTTTCTAGAGGTACGATATCTAAAGTCATGACAGCATACACGCAACGCGGTATGACAAGCTCGGCAAAGCAAAATAGTGGACTCAAAGAGAAGCTTATTGAAAGAAACCGACTGGAATGAAGAGGATTGTAATATCTAAAAAGCGAATAATATCAGCAAAAATGTCCAGGGAACTCAATCACCATCTGGATTCACCACTGTGAGTGATTAGAGTCAGAAGGCACCTTTATCAACAGAACATTTATGGCAGAGTAGAGATTCCCACTTGTCAAACAGTGTTTCAATTATTTTGATAACTACCTGTGTAATGTATTTTATCACAAATTAATGTATTAGTTTAATGTGCCACTCTAATAAAATTAAGTATTGAAATTTTAAAAAAGGCTCATTTTATCCCAGGTATATATAATTATTAAAGAGATGCTGTGATTAATTCGTAGGATAAGTACTACAACTCGGTTACTACAAATTCGGAAAAATATGGGTATTGCAAAAAAAAAAAAATCCTATAGGTTAGATCCCGTGTATACTACAGGTAGGCAACTGTTGTACAAAGTTCACCGGTGTTACTTGGAATTTTTAAAACTAGATAAGTCCACCATAAAAAAAAAAAAAAATCAGTCTATGACTAAACATGTTTACAGCGGATTTACCATGCCATAACTGACTCAACTGTGAGGAGCCCTCCGACCACAGGGGCCCTGAAGGAGAATCAAAAATGCACATGATGAATGTTTTATATAACTCTGTGATATGCAAAGGGCCCCCAAACCAGTAAATCCACTACCGTGTACAAGATTGGAGAAACCAATAGGCAAGTCAATATATCAAGTTTTATAACTGAAAATCTTCATATTTTCCAAAACTCAGGAAAGAATATTAAATTGAGTATTTCTCGATACAGCTAAACTGCTGTTACTTAGTTGCAGTGTTTAACCCGTGACTTCATACAATGCTAGAATATCACATATCTATAATAATAAAACATTACTTAGAGCACAATACAGTTCAACTATTCATCATATTTTGCAGATTCGTGTTCAAAACGTAAAAAGGGCTATTGGCTATAAATAGGATTCATAAAATTTACAGAGGTCTTGTACTCGTATTATTCATAATACTTGAATGGTTGAATTACAATAATCATTTGTTGGAATTCTATTTTCGCTCGGATAGCTTCAAAAATAATCCTCTGCATTTCATGTTTTAAGGAAAACTAGAGGACCCGACAGACGTTGTTCTGTTCAAACTTTGTAAATTGAAAATTCGAAAAATTTCAGTAAACTACCAAGTATTTGAACTGTTTTGTTGAAAAAATAAGTAATTAGAAAATGTTTTAAGCTGATTGGTGTCAGAATGCGTATATTTATTACAACTTGATTTATCTAGTGCCCACTGATCAGTTGTTTTATCAACTTTTTGTTCTCGAGTACTTGAAAGATCTTCATAGATTGTATGGTTTGTTCCTTCAGACATACTCAAAGGATAAAAATAATCCTCAGATATTAAGTATAAAAAACTAAGTACCCATCTAGGGAAAACGGGAAATCCCCCTGCAACGTCTCTCATATGAAAAAGAATAAAACAATCGAATGGATATCGTTTTAAAAAAATGATAAATGTAAAAACAGTTCCATGAATAAGCGAAAATCACCCCTCCCCCCTTCCGATGTAAAATAAACATGTTTTTCAACTAAAATGACTAAACATTTTTTAAAAACCAAAAAAACAGTTCTTTGCCATTTAAAATATTTCACCAAATGAACAAAAAATACAATAAATTACATTAACAGTAGTAAACAAATAATCACACAACTGTATTGCTATGGCCAATGTCGCCAAGCCACCACGTTCCTGTAAACCAGCCGATCAGTAAGTGAAGCGAACTCCAACCGACTAGCGGTCCCATCTTTTGAACGAAAACTTCATATATTTGCCTAATTTGTTCTTTCCACCAAAGATAAAAATCTTCCACTGCACTGATCTTGTGTGTACAGAACTACCCTGTAGTAATTTATTTGGATGAAAATAAAATTTCTTTCGTCTTCAAATTCCACCACCTTTTCCTTTATGTACTGATTACTTTGATACTCCTTAAAATATTCTTGCCATTGGTGCAAAAATTCAGATGGATTTGAACCGAGAAACAAATGTTGTTATGTACGGTACTGTCCGATCATTTGGTTAGGAAAACCTAAAGCACCGGGGGAAGTTAGGAAAACCTAAAGCAAGTAGGTTAACCATGTGACCGATCCGGTCACATGGTTAACCTACGACGAAAAATACGCGTTTTGCGAGAACCTAGTGAAAGAAACCCGATATCTTCCAGTGCTTTACTTTAAAATATATCACTGGACCTAAAATCGTTGCTTTCAAGAAATGAAGGCTTCACTCTCTCTCATTATCACAGTAGGAAATTTCATCACAAAAAGCAGAGCTGGCTTTCTTATTGTCCTTTGGCAACGGGTTAAATATTTATTTCAGTTCTCGCTCAACAATAGGTTAAAATAAATATTAATCATTTGGAAGATATAACCATCCAATGTTTAAATTAATTAATTAATTAACAAAAACGTTTCCGATTCTATCCATCGCGTAATAATATATTAATAAAATAAAAATAATAGTAAAATGCTTAACATTAAAGGTTGTTTCTCGTTAAATTTCCAACTGGGTTTTGTATATCCAAGCACTGATACACACTTTAAACTATCTTTTTTATCATTAAAGTAGTGTATCTGGTGGCACTGAAACAGACATTAATATTTTCGAAAGACTTTTTAAATCACGCAATTTGCCGAAGCTATAATTAGAATTAATTTCTGGTTAAATTCCGAACTATGTTTTTCATATTCACACAAGCACTGGTACACGCATATTTTTTAAATTCGCAACTCCAGCGCTCGAATACGCTACCTTGCGGTGATTAACACAACTACCGAAAAAGGTAAAACATTCCATTCCACGTGTTTTCTTGGGGGTTAAATACTTCTTCAGACAGTTTGTGGTGTAATGTTATTTCAGAAGAATAAAAAAGAAAGCTTCCCATAAAGACGATGAAAAATTACTGTCATTCACTAAGCGTCAAAGCAAGTTATAAGTTACGACATTTGTTTGTTTTACCTTTTTCATCCGCCATTGGACAGTAACTACAGAGCCCCCTATAGTTTATTGGAGATGTGAATATTTTAGCAATGACTCTTTTAGAGCTGAAACAGATATTAATACTCTTAAAAAATATATTTCAATTTTGAAATTTGCCTCCCTATGCGGTTGCACCGGTTGCCTACCCCAAGACCCATTCCCGTCTAGGATTCATATAAAATCACCATTTCGATACCAAACTCAATATTTTGATTCAATAATCAAGTTTAACTTGTCAATTTCAAGAAATTAGGATTCTTTGTGAAAAACTATCACAATGCAAACGTATGTAAATTCTATAGCAAATTTAGATCTTTAAATGCATTATCCTTCTAAGATGTTTTTTTTTTTTTTTTTTTTACACAAGTGACATTTAAGTTTAATTTATTAAGTAACTACTCGAATTTAATGCCCTACAAATTGGATAAAATGTAACAATTGTTTCATACTGAATTTCACAACATTTTGAACGAACGAAAAAGAAGCAGTAAAATTTTTTTATTGTCTCAGAAAAGAAAAAAAATAAAAAAATGGATGAAACAGAAAGAAAATATAATTACTCACTTGAAACTTTCAACTTCTATTCTTTTTCTCCGCATTTTCTTTCACGTCACTAACCAAAGACATTGCGAAACTTCTTCAAATATTTAAAACCACCCAACATTTTTTTTTTCAGAGAAAAGTTTTAACTTGAAAAGAAAAAGAAAAGAAAAAAAACGCTATTTTCCAATAAGTAAAGAAAAGTGCATTTAAAAATTCATCAGTATTTAACAGAATAGATTTGTTCAAGCAAAGCAGATTTAATGAAAACTCGGAATTGATTGTTCTGGAAAATGTCTGCAGAAAAATATTTCATAACATAAGCCCCCGGACATCATTTGTATGTGTTAGAAGAAAGAGAGAGAAAATATGCATTTCTAGAGATTTTTATTATTTTCTCAACGGCAGTTATTATTACACTCAAAGTTGTAGCTGCATATATTTCTGTCGTTTTACATTTGAAAACATCTAGGTTTCTTTTTTCGTTAACTATTGCAGATTAAAATCCATGCTTATAAAGTATTGTACCAAGAGAATAAATCTTCTCTAGATACTCTAACTATATACGAATAAAATTAAAATAATTTTGCCAAATAGTGTATGTATTCTGGTCCGATTCACACCACGTAGTAATATTGAAAAAAAAAAAGAGATTTGAATATTTTTGTGTGTATATACAGGGTGTCCTGAAAAAGACTGACTGTTTTCAAAAATTTATAACAATAAAATGGTTAATGATAAAAAAATAATTTTTGCAGAAAATTCATGTGGTTGGCTCTGTAAGTTTCATACCCCAAATTTCCAAAATTTAGTTCAAGAATTTTCCAATAGATGTCGCTGCAGATTGTAAGAACGAAAATCAAAGAAGGACAGAAAATTACATCCTAGTTTTTTGAAAAATGTTTTTAATAAACAAATTCACCCAACAATATTTTCAAAATGCCTGCCGCCGGCTGCAACCACAAGTCGCAATCGGAGGAAAAATCGGTGAATTCCAGTAATTATTTTTTCACTTAGAGTCTTACTATCTACAGCGCATCTATTGAAAGAATTTTGAATTAAAATTTTGAACTCTGGGGGAAGAAACTTACGGCCCATCACATGCATTTTCTGCAAAAATTATTTTTTATCATTAACCATTTTCCTGCTATAAATTTTGAAAACAGTCAGTCTTTTTTCAGGACACCCTGTATCAGTGGCGTACCTAGCACGGGTAACACCCGGGAGGTAAATTGTGGTGTCACCCCCAGGGCCGCAGAGAGACAAGGTGGCCGTCGTCAGTCATGTCGGGGGGCCCCCTCCCACCCCCACCCCACCCCCAAAAAAAAGATGAAAAGATGAAAGAAACAAAAAGCAAAATGGAAAAAGAAGGAAAAAAGAGGATGAAGAAGAAGAAAAAAAGGAGGAGGAAGAAAAGAAAAGGGGAAAAAGAAGAAAAAAGGGAGGGAGGAGGAAAAAAATCAGAATTACTTACGAGAAAGCAATTAACTCTATTTTAAGTGCTAGAACAGTAAATATCAAAAGTAAATTTTACTTAATCTTTACGTTTTTTTCTTATTCGGAGTTATTTTCTCCTTTTTTCTTTCCTCCTTACTTTTTCTTTCTTTCTTTTTTCTTTCCTTCTTTTCTTTCTTTTTTTACGTCATCGTCGCCGCCACAACCCCCCCCCCCAAGGCCTGGGGCCCTAGTTCCTGACAGGACCTCATGTCGGGCCTGGTCACCCCCTCCCCCATACACACACACACACACACAAAAAAAATTTAATGTTTTTATAAAAACATGAAATTCATACAATTTTAAGATACAAAAGACAAATAAAAATTATAAGCGCTTTTTATATAAATTTCCCTCGACTCATATGTGTAGAGTCAGTGTGAGGTTTTAAAAAGTAAGGGATGTATGAAATTGATGAGCCTTTAATTATTTCAAACCTATCTCAAACACGGGGGAAAATAATGGGTTTCAGTGTTTTGGTTTAGGAGTAAAAGTCTCATAATAGGTCTAAGTTTTTGATAATATGAACTTAATCCTGATTATAATATTCACTCCATGATGTGGGGTACATTCTATGATGTGAGTCATTCCCATCATGACTAAAAGTTAATGACTGCAACTTACCGGGGATTTGATTCTTAAAAGTAGATAATGAAGATGTATACAGGGTGTTTCTGAACTCTTGGACAAAACTTTTAGGGGCGATAGAGGGGCGATAAGAAACAAAAGTCATATAGAAACATAGTCGTAATTGCATATCTGACGCACTACATACACACAAAGACTGAAGTTGATAGATGCAAAGGTGATAAAAAATTATTACACGAAGATGATTTCGTACAACATTTTATTTTTTAAGAAAGGTTTAAAGTGGTAGTTTAAACTTGCGGCCTGCAGCTATAATACATGTTTCGCAATGCTAAAGAGCTCACGGTCGCAATAACGATCCATTTCGACAAACTTTTATCAAACATTGCGACTTTGTTGCGACGACGCATGTATCACAACTGCAGTCCGCAAATTTCAACCACCGCTTTAAACCATCAAAACTAAAATGCTGTACGAAATCATTTTTCTGTAAAAATTTTTTACCTGCTTCGCATCCATCAACTTCTGGCTTTATGTGCATATAGTGCTTCAGATATGAAATTGCGACCAATTTTTCTGCATGGTTTTTGCTTCTTATCGTCCCATCTATTACGCCTTAAATTTTTCCCAAGAGTTCAGAAACACCCTGTATTTCCTCAAGGATGGACACAAAGATAAAGTTTTCAACTTCAATGACAGACAGGCTAGATTTCGTGATCGTCCACAGTTTTTAAAAAATGTAACTCATAAAAGGAATGTTTTGAGGCGTACTCCACAAGAGTAGTCACCCCATAAAAGGATGTGACGCGAAATAATTTAAAAAAAAAATAATTTAAATGCTCCATAGGAAATGAATATCACACATATGGAATCAAAAGCTCGTGTCCCTAAATAGTAGAATGATAATCGAGTAATATCTTTATAGTAAATAAAAGTAAGGTTTTTAAGAAATTCTTGAAGGAATTCTGTGGCAGGCCAGCGTCCAGGAGACCCCATAGCACTTACAGTTGGAAATTTTGTACAAAATTACTTCGAGCCCCGAGGGTGTCCACCTGGGGTTTTATTTTTTAAATTCGAATTAGTTTTTTTGTAATTAATTTTTTAAGCTCAAATTTCGCGTAAGTTGCCTATTATTGCCTATTAAAGGGGTGAAAAACTACTTGCACATATTAATATTACATATCGTTGGAAAGGGTAAAATTTTCCGCGCTCTACAATTTGTTTCAATGCTCTAACTTAAAAACGGCGAGAGTTATTTGCGTTTTTAGCACGAACTTTATTAGACTTAGCTAAAATTTAGGCACTACTTTCTTCATTAAATCTATCACTAAAAATCGAAGGAATTGTCCTATAGTTTTCTTTCTGACACCACTGAAAAGAGCGGCTTTTTTTACTCCAGATCTAACTCGACGTATGGTCGAAAAACTGAGCTTCTATCTCCAAAGGAAAAAAGTTACAAGCAGTTAAAAATCAAGTATGAATAATTTCGTCTCCATTAAAATATTGATGTTCTATTTGGCGTTGCCATAGTTACGTCTTTTCGATTCCCATATTTCTTCATTCCCTTATTCACAAACTTTAAGGGTTTCGATTTTAACAGAAAATCTTTGGCTCAACTCAATTCAAGCCCCGAGCGAAAGAGCATAATTATTACTGAGACAATAAATATACAAAACTGCAGTTTTGCAATGCTCAGGAGCCCCTTAGCCCCTACGGCTCTGCAAGTTGGTACATGTAATTTTGAAACCCGGGGGAGGGGTGCTTTTTGGTCCAAAGGGAGCTCATAATGCGTTTTTAATCTGTTTCTTTCTAACTGACGATTTAAATCTTTGCGAATCAAATAAGATTGCAAAGCAATATTCGGGGTTTGGTGAGCGTTAACGAGCAGGGGGCAGAGCCCCCTAATGAATTTAAAAGAAAAGAACTTCAGCAGCTCGGAGTACTTTTTTTTCTAATTGTCAAAACGTGTTTTCTTTTTCAATCTCTGAGAAGCCAAAAGAAGTAGAAGATGAGCCAAGCGATACTTACGGATCGGAAAACGAAAGGTTTCAAAGCCTTAAAAATCCCTTCAAGTAACTCGTTCTGTAACTGATAACACAAAATCCCGAGCGTTGCAACATTCGTTCTTGTTTTATTATAACTTTATTATAAGACAAACTGAAAACTGCATTTATGCAGTCCTGTCTACTGCATCTAGCACAAGGCGACAGATTGAGCTCTGCGGTAGCTTTAAGCTCAGTAAAATGTTTAACGTTAATTAATTCATCGATACTATACTTAAAGACATAGACGTATTCCTGTGTGAGTGTATGCTCCTTGTACAAATCTACAGTTTGCGTCAGATCTATGCCAGACATGTATTTGGCACAGTGGTCCTTTGATGCTCACGCCTATTAATAACAGTGACAGAATTTTTGGAACAAATTCAAAGAAATCTAAATTTGAATTTTTTAGTTATAAAATTGCTCTTTTCTGCACATTGACAGGAAATTTTACATTATTTTTTTTTTTTTTCATTTAAGCTTGATTGTTGAACATACGTCATCTGACAACTTTTATTTTGGAGGTAGACCGTGCAACGTTGGGCAGCGCAGTGAGTTGTATATATTCGTAGGAATTTCAAAAAGTAAGGAAACAAGAGTTCTGTTGGGTATGTAGATTGCATTTGGATGATTCAAAAGGTGGCATGCGATTTAAGGGTTGCAGTTTAATTATTGTTTAGGTAGAATTACTTAAGTTTCTAAATTGATCTAACTATATCAGCCTTATTGGAAAATAAATGGAGTGTTTCCATTCACCCCATAGTCACAGGGATAAAAAATGCTGGGGTAAAAGGAAATAGGCTTTCATTCGTTAGCAAACAGTCATAAAATCAAATTTTTGTTATACACAATTACTTTCAGTCTTGGACACAGAGCCGAAAAGAAGCCCTGCCAGCGTATCAGAAACAAAAATTCATTCCTTGGGGGTTGGGGGGGGGGGAGGGGCCTGGCTAAGAATCGGAATGATTTAAATTTGGCAAGTTTTAGAGGTAGAAGGGGTACGGCGATCTAACTGACAAAGGGCTCTTGGCAGTCCGGCTTGGTCACAATGCACAAAATTTTATCTCTCAATTCATCCAGAAGAAGGGAAGGATCAAAAATTGAAATATCGAAATCATATTTATTTTTACCACAACTGACCCTACATCTAGGGGAACTCCGAATTTAAATTTTGGGGAGAGAAGAAATTCTCAGTTAGCCCAATATGGAACTTCAAATTTTGCCGAATGATGATAATTTTGCCAAATGGAGCTCCAAATTTCGCCAAATGACGATAATTTTGCCAAATGGAGCTCCAATTTTCACCGAATGATGCTCATTTTGTCAAATGGAGCTCCAAATTTCGCCGAATGATGATAATTTTGCTGAAAAGAACTCCAAATTTTGCCGAACTGCCAGACAAAATTTGCCGAATAAGGACATTTTTGGAAGGGCACAGTGACCTCCCATCGCCCCTGCCTACATTCTCTAATACGAAAGACGCAACTTTTACAATTTACACGAACTCAAACCGAAACAGAAATATACAAAATGCAATCGATAATGTCACTCTGTAACACAACCAATGATGATGATAAACATCCGGTTTCCTCTAAATTTGGCGTCTAAGAAGGAAAAAAAAATAGTTTCAAATAAAAACCGTCGATAAAAATGGAACTGTACTTACAGATAATGCAATCCTTGGTGGCCATAAACCTGATCCCAGTTTTTCTCAAATAACTCTCAGCACCTAAAGTAAGAGAAGGGATCGTTTAGTTTTATGTGACCAAACTATTTTATTTCATATCTTGTATTGAAGCTTGCGAGTTAAGGAGTCTTTTTTCTCCTTATAACTCTTGAATTTTTTTTTTACTTTGCGATCACGGCAAATGAAGAGTTTTCTTACGATAAAGCTCATTGACTTTTTTAAGCACCTCTTTTGGGGTTTAAGTTTAAACTAGTATGTGAATAAGAAGGAAATTTCAGTATTTTTATCCCTTATTATATTTGTTTGGGGTGAAAGGGCTTAAGAAATGTTGAACAAAGTTTTGCATTAAGAATATATTGTTTTAAGAGCCACTGTCTATAAGAATCAGACAGTTTACGGCATTTGTGATTGTTGACATTTTTAATTTTTCTTATTTTCACATATGTTGTTCCTTTTATTGTGAATGTAATGTTTGTGCAAAATATGAGCTTTGTCTGCCGTACCGTTTTAGGGAAATTAAATTTTTAAATTTAGGGGGTGTGGCACATTTTTGCGTGTTTTTCAAATTTGCAGATTTTAAAGTTCTTGTTGCTTTAAGCGCCCCTATATTGACATGGATTTTCAAATTCTGTACTATTATATGGTCTTCTTAGATATTATTACAGCTGTCAAATCGGTGTCACTACGAGGGCGACGGCCACAAACTCCGTTTAAAAATGACCGAAAATGAATTTTTTTACTACATTCAATGCGAATTTTCTCAAAGCGCCTTCATGATGACACCAACGTTTTTACATAAATTCTTAGCTACGCTTGCATACATCAAAAATATGTAATAAAATTGGTGTCACTGTAAGGGCGCCAGAAGATATTGGAACTTTTATGTGATAAATTTCACAAAAATGCAAATTTTTAAAATCTAACTACTACTCTCGCCCTCATAGCAGAGATCTGAAACTAATTAAGTTTGATAACCAACATGTTTGTCTAAAATATGAACTAAAAAAATCGGTGTCACTCTTATTACTTTCAGAAATATAATCATTCGAAATTAGTTTGTTATGGAGTTATTTAAAAAAAGACTTTTCTACTTCGAATGGCTTTTTACACGGTTTGTTTTAAACTTTAATATAAAATTACAGTAGTGACACCTAAAATAATATGTTTCTAATGCTTTTTATAAAAAAAGCTTTATAAAAAGCATTAGAAACACAGTAAATAGAGATAGGTATAGATGGACGAAATGTGTAATGTGCATTATAGGTTAAAATAGTAGTACTAATATTCATATTTTTTCAACCATACCAATTTTTTATCTGTTATTTATATTAAAAATGCAACTATTTATAATATAATGTCTTAAAAAGTTATGAACATAATGTAATATATAGCGAGCATTCAGAATCTGAAACATAACTTGAGGGTGACGTAAACTAAAATAAAGAAAACATAAAAAATCAAATCACTCAGTTTCAGAAAGACTGTCATCTTTTATTGATCTGGTAATTTTGTAGCACTAAAGCTTGGGAAAACATGGTATTCTGGAGAAATAGTAAAAGTTGACCATTTGCAAGTAAAGGTCAAATGCATGGCAAGAAGGATTGGAATAAATAAATTTATTTGACTGGAAAAAAGGCGAGTATAAGTATGATAATTCAAACATATTATTCACAATAGATCCACCTGTACCTATATCAAAACAAGCATTTTCTATTCAAGATAAAGACGCTCTTACTGCCCAAAGCTGCTTATGTTAAACGTTGCTTCTTTGTAATAAATTAAAAATAAATATGTATAAAAACAGTAACTGCGTGTGATAAGATTAAATTAACAAAATACATAAATAAACAAATAAAATAAATTAAAAATAATAATAAAAAATAAAAAAAATGCACCACAGCATATTAACTTTGAATGATTATATTTCCAAATGTAGTAGGAGAGAAACTAATTTTATTAGTTAAAATGTTAGAAAAACGTGTTGGTTATCAAGCTTAATTAGTTTCAGATCTCTGCTATGAGGGGGCTAGTTGTATTTAGATTAGCCAAATGGTCAACTTCTACTATTTCTCTGGGATACCATGTTTTCCCAAGCTTTAGTGCTACAAAATTACCAGATATTAATAAGAGAAGACCGTCTTTCTAAAACTGGGTGATTTGATTTGTTATGTTTTCTTTGTTTTAGTCCACGTCATCCTCAAATTATGTTTCAGATTCTGAATGCTCGCTATATAATACATTATGTTCATAACTATTTAAGACATTAAAATATAAATAGTTGCATTTTTAATATAAATAACAGATAAAAAATTGGTATGGTTGAAAATATATGATTTTTTGTACGACTATTTTAGCCTATAATGCACATTACACCATTCGTCCATCTGTACCTATATAGATTTACTGTGTTTCTAATGCTTTTTATAAAGCTTTTTTTTATAAAAAGCATTAGAAACATATTATTTTAGGTGTCACTACTGTAATTTTATATTAAAGTTTAAAACAAACCGTGCAAAAAGCCATTCGAATTAGAAAAGTCTTTTTTTAAATAACTTCATAACATACTAGTTTCGAATGATTATATTTCCGAAAGTAATAAGAGTGACACCGATTTTTTTAGTTAATATGTTAGACGAACATGTTGGTTATCAAACTTAATTAGTTTCAGATCTCTGCTATGAGGGCGATAGTAGTAGTTAGATTTTAAAAATTTGCATTTTTGTGAAATTTATCACATAAAAGTTCCAATATCTTCTGGCGCCCTTATAGTGACACCAATTTTATTACATATTTTTGATGTATGCAAATGTAGCTAGGAATTTATGTAAAAACGTTGGTGTCATCATGAAGGCGCTTTGAGAAAATTGGCATTGAATGTAGTAAAAAAAATCATTTTCGGTCATTTTTAAACGGAGTTTGTGGCCGTCGCCCTCGTAGTGACACCGATTTGACAGCTGTAATAGTATCTAAGAAGACCATATAATAGTACAGAATTTGAAAATCCATGTCATTATAGGGGCGCTTAAAGCAACAAGAACTTTAAAATCTGCAAATTTGAAAAACACGCAAAAATTTGCCACGCCCCCTAAATTTAAAAATTTAATTTTCCAAAAACGGTACGGCAGACAAAGCTCATATTTTGCACAAACATTACATTCATGACAAGGAACAACATATGTAAAAATAAGAAAAATTAAAAATGTCAACAATCACAACCTGCCTGATCCTTACAGACAATGGCTCTTAAGTGAACGGTTCTCGAACTTAAGTTTGGTTACATATCTTTTTAACATTTTCAGTTGATTTCGAAAAACAAAATGTGCCTCTCTCGTCTAATGAAATGTAGCACCCTTAAAACAAAGCAGCTAATGCATTTCTTTCCATAAAAAAAATCTTTAACTTATTTCAAAAAAAAAATTAAAAAATCAAAAGCTCTTTAAAATAATACATTTTACCTCAAAGAATCTTTTTTGATTTTTTTTTTTACTTTGCGATCACGGCAAATGAAGAGTTTTCTTACGATAAAGCTGATTGACTTTTTTAAGCACCTCTTTTGGGGTTTAAGTTTAAACTAGTATGTGAATAAGAAGGAAATTTCAGTATTTTTATCCCTTATTATATTTGTTTGGGGTGAAAGGGCTTAAGAAATGTTGAACAAAGTTTTGCATTAAGAATATATTGCTTTAAGTGAACGGTTCTCGAACTTAAGTTTGGTTACATATCTTTTTAACATTTTCAGTTGATTTCGAAAAACAAAATGTGCCTCTCTCGTCTAATGAAATGTAGCACCCTTAACACAGCAGCTAATGCATTTCTTTCCATAAAAAAAAATCTTTAACTTATTTCAAAAAAAAAGTTAAAAATCAAAAGCTCTTTAAAATAATACATTTTACCTCAAAGAATCTTTTTAGCTCTTCTGAGAAAAATTAAGTGCATCGGAATTTATTTTTTCCTCTCGCCAAAAACAAAAAAAAAAAAAAAATAGCAGAATAAAAACACTTTAAAATTTAGAAAATAAATAAATTATAAATAAAATGTTCTTTTAAATAAATAGTGTTCATCAAAAAGAGAAAAATCGTCTGCACAGCTCTTTCATTCGGTCAAAAAATAAAGCATGCAGAATTTCCTTCAATGTGTCTCTCTGCCAAAAATAAAATAAATAAATGAAAACTTTAAAATGAAAATAAAAACGAATTATCTCAAAAACCATTATTTCACGATAAAAACCAGGGCACTACAGTCGGAACCGGACTGATTTTGGGGAAAAGGAGTGTAAGGCGACGGTCCTAAAATTCCAGGAGTCGTACATATAGTCGGGAGTTGGTCATTTTCCTACTCCTACATTTGCGCTTTGAATTATTTCACACTAATAGACACTGGAGTCGGAACCGAACTGATTTTGGGGAAAAGGGGTAGAAATCGACGGTCCTAAAATTACAAGAGTCGTATTCCGGATTTGGAAATTTTCCTACTCCGCAGCCGTGCTGGTAAAAATATTTGCGCTTTGAATTAATTCACACGAATAGGCTCTAGAGTCGGAATCGGACTGATTTTGGGGAAAAGGAGTCGAAGTCGACGGTCCTAAAACTACAGGAGTCATAGTCGAGAGTTGGTGCTGAGAACTTCGAGCCCTGCTGAAAAACACATTTGTTCTTTGAATTAATTTCACTTTGATCCAGTTATGCTTACTCCGCCTTGAGTCAATGTAAAGTCTACGGGGAATGGTATTCAATTTTTATTAAAAACTTTCCTTTTATTTCTTGAAACCTAAAATTGAGCATATATTCTGAATTTGCACAATTATTTCTTTTATTTTTAATTCCTTTTATAAAAAAGGAAGTATTGTATTCGCGAAATAATTTTCACTCAAAAATCGACCTTAATTTCCATTTTACTCACCCCCGAATGAATGTTGAGTTTTTTTTCGACTCGATCACACGTGGATAAGTGCTTAAGAACGTATAGATACCCGAAATATCCATTTTGACGATTCCCGAGTTAATTACACCGAGTTTTCTCGTGACGTCTGTATGTACGTATGTATGTCGCATAATTCAAGAACGGGATGTCATAGAAAGTTGAAATTTGTTACGTACTCCTAGTGGGGTCTAGTTGTGCACCTCCCTTTTTGGTTGCATCCGGGTTTTTCTAAAGGGGTCTTTTGCACCTTTTTGGGGGGAAATCATTGTTAATTTCGATGTAAACTGAAGTGGTGTTATAATTTGGCGGACACTTGGCGATATATCACCAATCTTTTGGTCGCCAAGTTTCGTCGCCAACTTGTCGATAAATTTGGCGATTTTATTATTATTATTTTTTTATATCTGTTTTAATTTGGCCACTGTTGGTGATATTTAAAGAGTAAACTATTGAATCACATTAAAATTGCCAGTAATGGGACAATGCCATTAAATTGGAGTAAAAAGAAGTCATGTGATGCACAAATCAGCTCGTTTTTTTTTTTTTTTTTTTTTTGGCTGAAAAATAGTTTTTGCGTTGTTATTGATGTTGGAGCCCTTAAAATAACTAAATCCACGATCTTCATCAAAAGCTTTTTCCAAGAAAGTTTGTTTAAAGCAAATCCGTCTTTAAGTTCGTGATCTTCGTTTGCAAAAAATTTGCCCATAAAAGTTGATGTTTTTTTATCTGTTCAAAATTAAATGGAAAGTTTTTCAAATAAAAAATGAAACATAGAAATAAGGGTGTCCTCGTCGGGACCTTTCAAACAAAAAAATGTTTCTTCGAACTGGATTATTCACTCAACAGTTATTAGTAGGAGACAGACAGATACACATTTTCCCCATCTTAAAACCCTACTTTCCAACTTTAATTTTCAATATTTATTTGATTATAAAGTGCGCCGCTCGGCTTTGCCCGGTGCACCTCGAAAATTATAGTTATGTCTAGTCATTCGTGTTCAACACTCAGGTTTGAACAAAAAAAAAAAAAAATCAGTAAAATTTTGCGGCAGATTGCGGAAAAATAACCAAAAAGTAAATATTTTAAATCCTCCGATTACAGGAGAAGCCCTTAAAATAAAAATATAAATAGTATTTGTTCATATTCGGGAAACAAAACTGGAAACAGATCTTTGGTCTCCATGATTTTCTTCACGCTACAAATTTTAATAAAAGCATTGTTACGGAAAGTTCAGATGAAGCTCTGAATAATTATTTGAATGGAGGAAAGCCTTCGAAAAATGGGGATAATCTGTCGAAATCTAAGTGTCATAATTAATTGTTTTAAATTGATATCTCCGCTAATTATTTTCGAAGGATTATGTTAAATAGCTAAACATAAAGACGGGAAAATTAAGAATCTACCGCTATCTGAATTGATCGTTAGTTTATTGACGTTCAGAAGTAACTTGGACATACAGACATAGTTGCATACATAGGTACATACGCTCAGGTTTTGATTATATAAGATTTTACTTTTTGAGCAATCACGATTGCTTATTGCTTTCACTTGACTGCTTTTGGCGTCCTATCATTTTATTTTCCCACCGCCACCCTCTGCATCATCACCGTCGACCGGCTCCTCACGATGCTGCTCCTATAGCGAAAGCCGTCTCCAGGTTGCATCCATGTCCTACACACACGCGCATACATACACAACTACACACATGCACACTTACACCTACACACACATACACACACCCATACATACAGACACCTACACATACACACACAGAAAAACATACACACAACTACCCACACATTCATGCCTGCACACAGACACAAACACATATGCCTACACACACAGACACGTACCCCATCCCCACGCACACACATTCATACACACAACTACCCACACACTTATGCCAGCACACACACAAACACACATGCCTACACACACATACACATATCCCCTACACACAAACACACATACCCCCCACACACAAACACACATGTCTACACACACATACACATATCCCCTACACACAAACACACATACCCCCCACACACAAACACACATGCCTACATACACATACTCGTGATTGCGAAACACATAATTTGAATTCAAGATGTCAAAATTCAAATTATTATTTTTTTTTTGACCTTATTTTTTTCTTCGTTTATAGCGATGATTTTTGTATTCATTAAACTAAGCCATCTGTCACGCTTTTTTCCTTTCTGTATTTGATTTTTACGGGAACGTAGGCCTAAAAAGAATTAAAAACAACAAAATTTTTTTTTAAATACTGAGCACTTTTCATAATGCACTCAAAAGGATAAAGTAACTTTTCTCCGTCAGAAAGGACAGGTTCAGTATTCCTGTGGTTTTTACCGAATATGAGCATAGATGATGTTAAAAATCCTAAGAAATCAATGGTATTGAATGCATTTCATGCTTGCTTCAGAGAAGCCTTGATTCAAAATTTTCTTTATGATTGCTATTAACATTACTGTTGCAAGGCAACAAAATTTGTAACAATGGGTTTTAAATTTAAACGTTTAATGGGGAAATTACATGAAATTTGCTGTTTTGCATCCGAAATAATAATTTTATTTTAGAATTTTAATTTTTCAGCGTTAAGTTGTACGTTAGGGTTAAGCAAATCATTTAGTGATATCCTGAAATCTCTAAGTGATCTAGATGTTGAGATAAAAGCAAAATCAGGCTTCAGATTACTCCGTGACAATCAAGCCAAGTATACTAAGAGTGCTTAATGAATCAAAACTAAACAGAGCTCATTACGCAAAACTAAGAATTTGGATACTTGAAAATAAGAAAGGCAGTTATACGTCTGTATCATAGAAAAAAATAGATTATACGTGAAACAAACGTTGAACCTACGAATGCTTTCTCCCATTAACAGGGTACTTCAATAAAATGTACTTTCAAGTGGCTGAAATCTTTCTGGAATGTATTAAAAAAGAGCAGGGAACTTTCGATGAGTTAGTTCAACAGGTGCATATTTCTCCCCAAAAATTGCCGCATTTTCGTAGCCAAAATACCGGGCTATTAAATTTCCATTTCGGAGACAATTCTTTTTTGCGAAATTCCCTTGTCGCGTATGTCATCATCGGACCGGTCTCATGGCGATTCGTTCCGCCCCGGCGACCATGCGTCCCCGTCGGAGATGACGGGCTTCTCTCGGTCACGTGACCGCTTCCTCCAGTCTTTATCTGTTCATCAACCCCTGTTCGGAAGTGGATGTCACTGTCGTCTGTTTACCTCGGCGGTCATCGCTTGGAAGCTCAGGAGGAGGTGATAGTCCAAAATTCATTTTGAAGGGGAAAACCTTTTTAAATTAATGGGACTGTTTTTACCATACAACGGACACATCACATCACATCACATACGAGGGTCCCCTGTTCCTATCACAGTTGTGACTCGCTCAGATTAGGGATCCCCGAGAAGTTGAAGCCTTATTTATTTATTTTTAAAACACTACGTTATACAAAATACAGAACGCAGCAACAGAACACGAAACGCACGAAACAGAATACAGAACAAAACAGCAGAATACAGAACACAAACACCAGAAAACACGAGTATATATATGCATGTCACTTGACACACGTTGCATTTGCACATAGACACTGTGAAAAAACAGAAAAAAATGTGGGAAATGCTGTCAGATGAAAAGAGCACTACGCGGCGCTCTGGAAAAAATACCCCTCTGTAGATAAAAGGTTGAAAATTGCATCCATTCGTCGTGTGCTGTGCGGAAGAGTAATGCTTTATTCTTTCACATGTGGAATAAAACCCGACTAACTAAAAAAAAGGGAGGCCCAAAGCCCACAATAATTTGGAGGTCTCCCTGAAGACTCTGTAGCAGAATGCAGTAGATGATGAACAGGCTAACCAATTTTTTTTAAAGACCCCCCCAAGTTTTTTCAGCTTTCCTTAGTTTCAGAGCAATTATTTCTTTTGGAGTTTAGTTTGAGTGTGCAAGAGAGGTTCAAAGTTCAAGATCATGGACGCAGATAGCAAAAGGGAGACTTGGGGGACTATCCCCCCCCCCCCAAATATTAGAAAAATCACGAAAAACGATCTTTTAAATCTGCTATTTTAAAAAAAGGTGTTTTTTAAAACGAATTTGGTGCAGCATGAGAGTATAAGACTCGTTTGTATAACTAACACGTCCAAAAAAAATTTCGCGATGTAAAAAAAATTATTAAAAAAAAAACTATTTTGTGAATGTAGCACGTTGCATACGAGTTGAATCGCAGGTCTTCATTCAAAAAGACATTCCTCTGGCTGATTCTTATGTAAATTGACGCCTTGTTTCCAAATACAACCACCTCCCCCCCATAATGCCCCCCTTTTTAACACCCCCACTCTCCTCTGATTAAGAGTCATTTTTTAATTTGGAGTGGAAAAAGAGCATTACATTTACCGTAAACATTATTCTGAATGACTAGAGATGTGCAAAGCTCAAAATCTTGTGCATATGTAGCAAAAAAAGAAAACTCCCCTCCCCCCCCCCACCTTAAATTTAAATAAAAAGGATGGGGGGTGCTTTTCTACAAAAATTGGCACGTGTAGGAGGAAAACAGAGATCATATACGGATTCAGGGGGTCAATTTGCAGAAGAACCAGCCGGAATAGCCTCAGAAACATTTGAGAGTTTTTTTTTTTTTTTTTTGCTGCACAGTGTGTTTGGGGGGAGGGGCATGTTTTCCGTTTTGCTACATATATCGGGTGTTTGAATTGGTTGGTGGGACAAGTTTTTTAATCGATAACAACAACAAAAATGATTATTAGTAATTAAGAAGTTAAATGTTAATTATTTTCAAACTAGAACCTATGCTAGCATAAAATTGTGGATGATGGACTAATGAAAAATTACAATTTTTGAAAATAATCCAGGTCTCTTCCAGAGTTTTCTCAATTGAAATCATCATTTTCCACCTCGTACTTCTTACTCAATTCCTACTATTAGTTCCCACTCTCCTTATATAATACAATTTATCTTCTTCAAATTTTCAGTCGTTTATAAAATACTTTTTATTCATTCACCCAAGTTTAAATACATTTTTTAAAACTTGTAGTAGATGACACTTGATGTTAATACGGTTTTTTCAAATATTAACTCATTAAATTTAATAAAACAATTTTAGTTTTATAATTGCAAGGAAATTTACTTTCTAGTTAACCACTTAATATTGCGATTCTGTCATATACATATATATTAGTGATGAGCATAATCAAATTTTCATAATCGAATCACTCAATTATTCAAGATTATTAGAGAACTCGATTATCAGATCTCGAGTTCTCGATTATCAGCTCTAAAGTTCTCGATTATCACAACTCGAGTTTTAACTATTCCATCTTGAGTTTTCGATTATCAAAGCTCGAGTTCTTGATTATGACATCCCGAGATTTCGATTCAAAATAATCGAGAGGTCAATTGCTCGAGATCTCTAATCGAAAGATCTCGATTGTCAATCGCTAGAGTTCTCAGTTTCGGAAGGTCTCGATTATGAGATGTACTTGATTTCCGAGATCTCGATTGTCAATCGCTAGAGTTCTCAGTTTCGGAAGGTCTCGATTATGAGATGTACTTGATTTCCGAGATCTCGATTATCTCAAACGTTTTTGATCATACCCATCACTGATACATATAGATATTTCTTAATGTAATTGTTTAATAAAAAGTAACTAAAATAAAAATTTTCTTTGTTGACCTAAGTTGGAAGACTTTTTTGTTTTACATATTGTTCGTTTTTATTACAGTGCCGCATTCAACTTTAATACTAATAGAAATTGATACTAGTATTTGCATTTCGAATACTTTGCACCTTTAGTTTATAGAATGAAGATGAATTGATTTCATTTGACACTTTCAAGAAAAAGCAAAGCAAAAAAAAAAAAAAAAGAACATAGTGAAACAAAACGAATTTAGAGGAAATATGAAAACTAAAGCATGAAAATTGGCCATTTCTATTGCTACAACATATTTGAAATCAAAATGGATGTTCCTCTTAGATCCAATATATTGGACATCATATTCCATTAGTCAATAACCATTCGGTCCATCCTTTTATTCCCCGTTTCGCAGACGATGAACGATTCGTTGCAGCTGTGAAGTTTCCGCGATCTATAATGCCCCGACGAAATGGTTATAGTTAAGCACTTCAATAATTTGACGCATTGGACGAGTAGTTGTTGCAATGTGCTTAGAAATTAGTAAATATTCCCAGTGCGAATGGACGTAAATTGTAACCCAAGATTTGCGCAACTAATGCAGAGGAGTAAACTAAAGTATGCTTCTATCAGGCATAGTCAGTAAGTTAATAGTTAAAGAGTTGAAAGCTTAGAAATGCAGTTAAAGAAATAGTTTAAATTCGCAAGCGACAATGATGTTCTAGTTGAAAGGAATCGATGCATTAATATGTATATTAAAAGTTTAACAAGAAAGACATGCGACAAAATATATGAACACAAGAAGATGCAAATAAAAAAAAAAGTTCAAATAGTAGCAGCTCTGAAAATTCCAACTTCATATCACCAAAGTATACATAGGCTCCTGGAAACCTTTTTCTTCTTATGTTCAATTTAAAAATCTTCTTTTATCATAGCTTCAATGTTTAAAAAAAAAATCATTTTAAACTGCGTGATAACTATCAAATTAAGAATTAATGAGCTAATTTACTCATATTTTTAAGACATTTTAAAATTTAATATGTCTAGACACATATTTCGTCTGAAAATTATTTCTCACACTTCCCTCACTTCATGTTGTCAGCCGCAATAAAGATCATAGAGAGGTTAATTTTTTGATGTTTTTTTTTTTTTTTTTTTTTTTTTTTTTTTTTTTTTTTTAACTACAGAAAAAGATAAAAAATAAGATTTTCACCGATAGTTTGAAATTCTGCAAAAAATTTATTTTTCGCTTAAAAGTTACGATTGAGTCAGAACAATTTTCCTGTACGAACAGCCTGTGATAGTGCTAAAATAAGTATGACAAGTTAATTCATTGTTCAGATATCATGTTTTAGAACAAAGCATCACGTTACAAATGTACACAGAGAGAGAGAGACGCACAAACTTCAATTCGCAACTCCAGAGCTCGAATACGTTACCTTGCGGTGGTCAACAATACTACCGAAAAAGGTAAAGCATTTCGTTCCACGTGATTTCTTTGGGGTAAATTACCGTCTTCGGAAAGTTTGTGGTGTAATGTAATTTCAGAAGAATAGAAAAGAAAGCTTACCACAAACACGATGAAAGATTACTGTCATTCATTAAGCTTCAAAGCAAGTTGTAAGTTTCGGCATTTGTTTGTTTTACCTTTTTCATCCGCCATTAGACAGTCGCTGCAGCGCCCCCTATAGTTTATTGGAGTTGCGAATTATAAGCTTTATTTATTTTAATTATTGCAGCGATAAATATTTTCACATCGAACCGGTTCTTTGATTTTTCATTTTAATGAGCGATTTAGTTTTTCTTGCAGACGATACAAAATCTTTTCACATCTTACTGCTGATTCATCATTTCTTTTTGAGCAATCACGATTGCTTATTGCTTTCATTTGACTGTTTTTGGCGTCCTATCATATTATTTTCCCACCGCCACCCTCCGCACCATCACCGTCGACCGGCTCCTCACGATGATGCTTTTATAGCGAAAGCAGGTTGCATCAATGTCCTACACATACGCGCATACATACACAACTACACATACACACACACACACGCACACATACACACAAACACATACACACACATACACCTACACACATACACAAACACATACACACATGCATACAGACACCTACACATACACACACACACAAAAACATACACACAACTACCCACACATTCATGCCTGCACACAGACACAAACACATATGCCTACACACACATACACATACCCCCACCCACACACACACATTCATACACACAACTACTCACACACTTATGCCAGCACACAAACACACATACCCCACACAAAACACACACGCACACATACACACACTCGTGATTGCGAAAAACATAATTTGAATTCAAGATGTCAAAAATTAAATTAATTTTTTTTCAAACGTTGCGTATGGGAGCTTTGCTTGAGTATGAAGCTTAAAAAGCTTAAAAACGAAATAAATTGTGCATATTACGAGTAAATAAAATTGTTTATTTTTACTCTTTCAAACATTACTTTCTAATCGGGTTTGAGGATTGTTATCCTTATATTGTTTTTGTTTTTTTTTTAATTCAACTTGAAAGCTTTATTTACCCACTTTTGCAATATTTGCTCATGTACTACAAAGTTAGAATCAGGCGCGTCGTTTCAACGGTTTCCGGGGGGGGGTGGAGTCAAAGGGATGTATACTCATTACAAATTATGCCGAAAAACAACCAAAACCACGTCTATTTATAAGTAAATGCGTCAATTTCTGAAAGCTAGAGGAAGTCGATTGCCCCTCCCCTCCCTAAACGACGGGCCTTGTTGGAGTAGAGATTAAGTCATTTGTGCCTATATTTAATATTCCTCAAAGTTTTTTTTTTTTTTTTTTTGAACTTCTGAATTTTTTTTTTTTTTTTGAATTATAATTCATTTTTTATATTTCCACAAATAGGCCTTAAATGCGAAAAACTCGACAAATGCGTCAGCTAAATCAAAAGCTTTCAAATGAATATCGAACTCATTTTAAGTTATTTGTTCCACTGAAAAGATGCAACAGTAAATCCGTTAGCGACTGTAAAGACAGCGAATGCAGAGCTGCTTAAAAGAACTCAGCCATCGAAGAAAAGAAAAGACACCACATGCGTTACGAATAACAAAGCTCGGTAATGACTCCAGGTTTTCTGCTCCAAAGGACACTAACTGCTCTGTTATTAAGATAATTTTCAGTCATTTCACTGATTAACAAATTAGAGGGAGAAGAAGGTCGTGACTGAAGTTTGACTCGCAAGACGTCGAAATTGCTTCTTCCGCTGAAGCAATCAGGGTAAAATTTCAAGTTTCGTTGCTCAATAGCAAAAGATTGAATCTGAACAGCTGAATCAAAATACATTGGAAAATTTTTATTTACTGCTGAAGTAGAGGAATGTGGGGCAAAGTGAAATAGCGGGGCAAAGTGAAAAGGTGAAATATTAATTCTTATTTTCCCGCCACGATCTACCTGATAATATTTCAACTATGTAGTAACACGTGTAGTTTATTCCCAGTAAAGAAAAAAATTACCCCTGAAAATTTAAGAATACGATAATACAAGCAATTTTTTAAAATGGATACTGTCAGCCGCGCTTGATCAGGTAACGGATAAACGAATACCCCGCTTATACGAATAAAACCTCCCGGAACTGAATATTTCCCCACAGACACATTGTGTAAGATCCCCGCTTAATCGAATAATTTCCCTGGATAATCGAATAATAGTGACCAGCTCTTTAGCTTTCGGAATTATTTTTGCTAAAAAAAATTTTTGAAAAAATTAGAAATAAATTAAGTAAGAGCACATTTTGACGTAAAAATATAAAGTAAAATTTTTTGCCCACAACAAGCGAGAAAAGCAACATTCATATTCTATCAAAACATTTCAACTATTCTATCAATTTTCTATCGATTTTGCCATTACAAAATAAAAAAGATAGTGCAGTCAATAACTCATAAATCTTTTCTAATAAATAAAGCGGAAAGTCTCTCTGTCTGGATGTCTGTAGGATGTCTGTGACGGGCATAGTGCCTAAACCGTTCGGACGATTTTTATGAAATTTGGTAAAGTTAGTTTGTAGCATGTGGGGTGTGCACCTCGAAGCGATTTTTAGAAAATTTGATTTTATTCTTTTTCTATTTCAATTTTAAGAACATTTTCCGGGGCAAAATTATCGTAAGATGGACGAGTAAATTACGAAATTATCATGACGTGCAATGGGAGAGCGAATGAACATAGCCAATTGGCGAGAAATTCGTCATCCATTATTTGTAAATATACAGGCAAACCGAATGAACTTTTAATTTTCAACTACGGACAAAGCCGTGCGGGTACCACTAGTTGATAAATATAGAATGTAAAGCACGGTAGAATAGGGGAGTCAGAAAAGTGTTAAGACAAATGTTGTCAATTTAGAAAGGTAAAGAAAATTTCCCCACTTAATCGAATAATATTGTTACAAATTCTGTAAATAGTAATTATTTTTGTGATTAATTTGTTGTAATCTAGCTAAATTTGGCGTTTATTCCATTATCTTTCATCTAAGATTATCTTAGTATCGCTTTCTGTAAATAGTTTCTTGTAATGTACATACAACCCCCTAACATTCGACTGAAGTATACGACCCCCCCCCCATTTCTGAACGATAAGGTTTGTGAATGAAATAAAAACGAGCTGATGTGTGCATCACATGACTTCCTTTTACTCCAATTTAATGTCATTTTCTCATTATTGGCAGTTTTAATATGATTCAATAGTTTACTCTCTAAATATCACCAACAGTGGCCAAATTGAAACCAGATTAAAATAAAAATAAAAAAATCGTCGCCAAGTTGGCGAAAAAACTTGGCGACCAAAAGCTTGGCGATACGTCACCAAGTGTTTACCAAATTATAACACCACTTAAGTTTGCATTGATATTAATAATGATTTCCCCCCAAAAAGGTGCAAAAGACCCCCTTAGGGACATCCGAAAGCAACCAAAAGGGGAGGTGCACAACTAGACCCCACTGCGAGTCTATGTACCAAATTTCAACTTTCTAGGACATACCATTTTTGAGTTATGCGAGATACATACGCACATACGCACATACGCACATACACACATACGCACATACGCACATACATACAGACGTCACGAGAAAAGTCGTTGTAATTACCTCGGTGATGGTCAAAATGGATATTTCGCGTGTCTATACATTCTTAGGCACTTTTCCGCATGTGGTCGAATCGAAAAAAAAACTCAACATTCATTTGGGGGTGAGCAAAATGGAAATTAAGGGCGATTTTTGAGTGAAAATTTTTTCGCGAATACAATACTTCCTTTTTTGTAAAAGGAAGTAAAAAAGATATGAGAAATTTGTAGAACTTTGTAGGATTTTCTAGATATTTAGTCTCTCGGTATAAAACGCCGGGCATCTTGTGAATGAGAGAGTTTAGTTGGTTTGCTGTCTAACTGTGGAGTTTCGTTTCTCGTTGCGCTTCGCACTGTGTTATTGCGTATTTTGATGTAAATGCGTGTTTACCGTTGAGTTTACGGTGTTAATTGATATTTGCCTAATTGCTGTGGTTAATTTAGCAGTTGTTAACGATATTTATTGTACATAATTGTAAATAAATCTCCTGTGTTTTCTCAAGAACTGTCTCGTCATTCAAAGAAAGTTTGAAGTTGCACTGGACTTGTAACAATATTTTTAGAAACCGCCGATATTCGTTTAAGCGGGGTCGACATTACTTATACAGTAAAATTTTGCGGTAAGTCAAAAATTATTTTTGTTTTTATTATATGATAAAGTTCTTGTTATTAACATTTGAAATATTAATTGAGACCTAAAAATACTCGATGAAGCATTTATTCATTTAATAATAAGCTTATTTCTATTTTAAATGTTTTGTACAATTAGTCAAGTGCATACGGGGTAAAGTTGATAAAGTTCAGTTCATTTACTTATTCAATCCTTTATGAAATCACTTACGCATTCATATATTTATTATTTCTATTTCATTCCTTCATTTGACAATTCACTTATATATTTATTTATTCACTCACTTATTTTCTTATTTATTAACTCATTATTTTTTCTCACATATTAAATAACTAATTTATTTTTCTATTTGTTTATTGTTTTTCTTTTATTTTCATTTATTCATTAGTTCTTTTACTTACTCCTTTATTTGATCAAAAATATCTTTAACAATCGAATAGAAAATCTTTCATGAGGAAAATATTATACTTTTCACCACTTTGCCCTAAGCAAAAAAGAAGTGAAAATTACCATCTTTTTTTGAAGGTACAAATTTACTGCCAAAAATAAAAATAATACTGTTTCAATGCAAGTTACATAATAAAATATATTGTTATTTCTTTTTATGTACCGTAATTTGCAGAACGAATTTCCAATTTGTTCATTTTGAGAAAAGTAAGTTTTCTTAACTACTTCACTTTGCCCCACATTCCTCTACTATGTACTTTTTAAATTAAATACGCAGTTTTTCTTCTTCTTCTTCTTTTTTTTTTTTTTTTTTTTTTGCATTGAATTCTCGTAATAAAAATGTCGGGGAAGTCAGGCAAAGAAGAAGTAAAGTAAGAAAACAGGCCTATTTTTTAAAATTTAGTTTTTTTTTTTTTTATTATTCTTATTATTTAACCTGTAAACTTCACCCCCTTCCGCTGCACTTACGTGACCCATTCAATCCTACAAGTGCTATTATGACAGCACTTGGTATACGGGCGCAATAGTACTTTTACTTCAGAAAGTATGTTTTTTTTTCCCTTTCAGTTATGTTTAATAGCTTTCAAAGTGTTGCTATTTTGTCCTAAAACTAAATTCTATATGATTGGTGTTTTAAGCTCTTTTTCTGCAAAAAAGGAAACTCATTTAAAAAAAAAAAAAAACACAATGTAGGGGAGTAATATTTTAATTATGTAGTAAAACATGTAGTCTATTCCAGTCAGGAAAAAATTACATCAGAAAATCAAAAAATATGATAGTATAAGCAATTTTCAAAATTTGGTACTCGTATTGTAATATTTTGTTGTAAGTCAAAAACTATTTGTGTTGTTACCAAATATGATAAATTATTGTTATTAACATTGTAAACGTTAATTGAGACCGTCTAGTATTCAGCACAGTATTTACTTTTTTAATACTGAACTTATTTGTATTTTAAATGCTTTGTACAGTTAGTCAAGGGCAGGCGGAGCAAAGTGAAATAGTTCATTTCATTTGCTTAACCATTTTTTTATCAAATCACTTACGCATTCATTTATTAACTATTTCATTTCTATTTCTTTATTGATTAATTCCCTTATTTATTCGTCGTTCACTTATTTTTTTATTCATTCACTATTTCATTACCAGATTTTTGTTTTCTCGTTTGTTAACTAACTTATTTATTTATTCGTTTATTGTTTCAGTTCCTATTCATTTATTCATTCATTCTTTCATTTACTCATTTAGTTGATCAAAAATATCTTAAATAATAAAATAGAAACTATTTCATTAGAAAAACATTTTATTTTTCACTTTGCCCCATGAAAAAAATAAGTGAAAATTTTTTACCCTTTTTGGAAGGTACAAATTTACTGCTAAAAATAGAAAATAATGTTTCAATGCAAGTTTTATTATAAAAAATTTTGGTCTTTCTTTATGTATCATAATTTTCAGAACAAATATTCAACTTAAAAATTGAGTTATCTTAAATACTTCATATTAGCCCACATTTCCCTGCTAAAGTTTAAAATAAAATGTAAAACATGTTTCTCCTTTTTTTTTGTTAAATCTAAAGACTTTTTCTATAAGCCTTTTCTTTTTTACGTTTTGTTAATGAATTTCCAAAGTTCTTTACGGTTTTTCAAGTTTATAGAGCAATATTTAATTTCCATATTAATGAGTAATTTTAAATTCTTAGTGTATTTTATCACTTTTTTATGAGAATTGTGTAAAAGCCTACTGTACCCATCTCTATTAACGAGATCGAGGGCTCTGGGTGCAAGGCATATGTTCAGATTAGGTGGTGGACTGAACGCGGAGCCCCCCAGGGTTTAGCTCTTAAGCACGCTTGACGCTCCTTTTAGCGACCTAAAGAAGGGATGAACGGCTAAGTCGACCGTGCTCAAGTTCAGATTTCACTCAATCGATTGATTTAGTCTTCAACCTCAACATTCTCAGATTATATTACTTATTTATTTATTTATTTAAAGAAATTCCTAAATTTCCCCCCTTTTCTGATTATTTTAAAATCTTATCTATTCAATACTTTGCTTAGGAATGAAATTTTCCCGCATTTTATCTTCGTTTCAATATATTCTATTTTTCGATTTCGCTCGCACCTTCAGAAATTTCCTGTATTTTCGTTATGATAATACCCATTTAAAATTTTTTAATGAACATTTACAGAAAATGTTTTACAAAGAAAAATTACAGCATCAAATTTGGACAAGTAGCAGTTAAAATGCAGACACGTGTTTCGAGGGCATGAGGAACCTTTTTATTCAATGTAAAAAGAGAAATAGCTTTCAAACTAAAATATATGTGCTATTTGTGTAATTCTAACTTCGGTGTGTAGTATGTTTCTTCGCCCCTTTTCATTCTTTTTTTTTTTTTTTTTTTTGTAATTTTTTTTTTTTTTTTTTTTTTTGCAACATTAGACATTTTCTTAAATGCAGCTGCATTTTTACCCCCTTCAAGTTCTCTCTCTCTTATTTCAAATTCGCATTTAAAAATGCTCTAGAACTTTATCTGATTGTGCATATTTGTGTGTATGTTTCTTCCCCCTCTCTTTTCTCAGTCTTTTTTTTTTCTTTTCAAAATTTCTTTTTTGCAACATTAGACATTTTCTTAGTTGTAGCTATATTTTTACTCCATTAAATTTCTCTCTCTTGTTTCAAATTTGCTAAAAAATGCAGAAATGTTCAGCACCTTTGATTTTTCTCGATTTTATTCACAATTTTGGAGATTCTCCCGTGTTTCCTTGTTACTTTTCAAAATCAAAAAACTCCCTACGGTTTCTCCAAATTTTTGACTTTCTATCATTGCACAAAACATATTTTCCAGATTGCTCAACAACCCTATCCATACACGACACAACTTCATCAACGGGTCTGTAAAGTCGACATCTTAAACCAACACAAAACATTCAATGACGCACTACCACAATTCAGTCCTCGCTGGATTGTTGAGTTTAATAACAAAACCAAATTCCTTTGTTGCGCACATGATTATACTTAATTATGATTTACTGATAAGTCATCCTCAGATCGTGACGACCTTTGCGCGTGCCCTTCACACACTCTTGCGGATTTTCTTTCTCTTTCCACTTCGTTATTTTTTAATACGTAACTAGTTACAAGCCCGTTTGCATACAATCCGTATTAGCTCACAAATCTTATTTATTAGCGTCGGTTTCGGTGAGGTATGCTAATGGAGGAAACGAGACATTCTCATTTACCCGCCACAAACCAAATGAAATAGGTGGCTTCAGGTCTCAATTAAAGAAAGAGAAGATAATAGAGATGAGAAGGTGGCTTGTCCGATCCGTTTGCGCGGGTGTGACATTTTTACGCATATATTTGCTCTTTATTCCCGGAATTTTAAATTTTGGCTTTTATTTACAAAACTAGAAAATCTCCCGTTAAGGTATGACGGGTGAAAATTGTTTCTACATTTGAACGAAGCCATTGCCTGTTTGGTGATATTTTCATAGGCGTGCGCACGGGGGTCACCAGGGGTACCGTGGTACCCCCATTAGCACATAAAATGAAAGTTAGTACAAAAGTGGCTAAAATTTTACATTTTTAGGTTCACTAATTTCTTACCTCGTACGCTTTAAAATTGCTTTTTTACTCACAATATTTGAGAATTTTCTTTCAGCGAACAATTATGGGAGCCATTCCAAGCTCAATTTCAAGCTCCTGGTACAGTGGAACCCCCCTTTGTGAAGCCCTGCGGACGCCTATGGATATTTTCATAGTTGAAGTTCCAGTAGGTAGCGTTCATTGTTGACCATTGTTTCGTTTCATCATTCTCCTGAAATGGCACAGTCTTACCAGTAAAACAGTTAAGTTACCGGATCCAGTTCAGCCTTGTCATAATAAAGTCTTTGCCTGCATGTTAAACATTACCGACACACATTATCAGATTATGATGCCGTGGTGCAAGTTTCGTTTTTGAATCACGCGAGTTACTCGATCATCGGCTTAATCAAATATAAGGAACGATTATGTGCCATAATATGAAGCATCAACTTTCTAAGAAAAGTTTATTGTATTCAAAATATAATGATTTGTACTTGTTGCGGGTGTGACTGTACTGTCACGCCTGCAACACGATCAAATCATGATTTTCCAATTGCAAAAAATATTTTTAGAAAGTTGATGCTTCAAATTATGATACATAATGGTTCCTTTTCCAATTACACTTTTTGTTCACAATCTCCCTATACTACATATTTGTACATCATAAACAAGCTATTGTATACAGTAAAAATTGTATTTTTTTCAAGTCAAGAAAATGAAATATAAAACTACATAAAATATATAAAATCACAAAAATGCATAACAGAAATACAGAATACGGCCTACAAAAATATATTACTGCGCTAACTCACTTTTTATTATGCACAATATACATCTAAATACTTGACCGAATCAAGCAAAGTCTGGTTTAATAGGGTCCGTATGAATGAGGGTTTACTGTGTTCAAATGTATCACAATTAAAAGTTAAAATTCCGGGAATAAACTGCAAATATATGTAAAAACTAGTGGTACCCGCACGGTTTTGCCCGTAGTAGAAAATCAAAAAGTCTTTTGGTTCGCCTGTATATTTACAAACAAATAATGTATGGTGAATTTCTCGCCAATTGGCTTGCCCATGTTACGGTTCCACGTTATGATAACTTGGTAATTTACTCGTCCATCTTGTAATAATTTTGCTCTGGAAAATGTTCTTAAAATTGGAATAGACAAAGAACAAAGTCGAATTTTTGAAAAATCGCTTCGAGGTGCACACCCCCAAGCTACAAACTAATTTTGTGCCAAATTTCATAAAACACGGTCGAACGGTATAGGCGCTATGCGCGTCACAGAGATCCTGACAGAGAGAGATCCAGATAGAGATCCAGACTTTCAGCCTTATTATTAATAAAGATGCCTCATTTATGCAAATCGATTGAGGAAATAGTTAAAAGAAGATTACAAAACTTTGAATCAGTAGTGAATTTTGCTATCATACGGGGAATAGGAGTAGTATAAGTTTTGCAAGTTTTATGGCGATAGGTAGAGACAAAACTGACAATGGGCCCTCCTTAACTTTCGGCGGCACTGAGTAGTTAAGTACAGTGTTAATCGCAATAGTGAGCAACGCAGTTAAAAATAAAATTTAAAAAAAAACAAGCTTTCTAAAGATGAAATTGAACGTGGCAGGAAAAGAAATTTGAATTTTTAACATTTAGAATATCTAAATTTTCGATAATACAAAATAGTAAAATGTTCAAATGTAATATTTTCAAATTTATTTCTCTTCGCCCCCCCCCCGAGATGCAAAATTTTTAAACAGTGAAATATACGACAACAGTGAATGTCATAGTAATAATTATCAATTAAACAGAAAACAAAACTTTTAACTTTCAAAAGATGAACTGAAAGATAGCAGGAAACGAACAGATAATTACTATTTTGATTTGGATAGTTTAAATAAAAACTTTTGTAGTTTGAGAAAATAACGAAACGTTCAAGTGTAATATTTTTAAACTCCAACTGCCTCCCTTGTTTTCTATGATGCTAATTTTTTGATCAAAACACAAAGTTAGAACATATGCTTGACTAAATTTTTTTTGACTCATTATCTATTTTCAATGCGCGTTGAATTCTTAGAACGTTTGTATTGACTGTGTTAAGTGCAAATAACAATACTGTTAAAAAGATTGAATTCATAATAATTAATGAAATAAAAAAGTTATAAATTACCATATTTTTGAAATGAACTAAAAAGTATAAAATAATTTCTCTAAGCTTCATGTAGATTTTAAGCCTTATACAGTTTCGTAATTTCTTATAGATTGCCTATAAAATGAAATAACCTAAAAATTAATGGTTAATTAATTAATTTGATTACAGAATATTGCATTGACATCGGGTTTGAGGTTGCATACAAAATTTTAAAATAATGCGATCACAGGAAGTGGGTGAAAACTGAGTTGCAAGATTCCACTCGAACCGACAAAGACCTAATGAAATTGGAAGAAACTAATAATTAATGGTTAATTAATTAATTTGATTATAGAATATTGCATTGTCATCGGGTTTGAGGTTACGTACTAAATTTCAAAAGAATCCGATCACAGGAAGGGGGAGGATTGAGTTGATTGAAGATTCCAACCGAGCAGACACGAACTAAACCAAGTTAATAAAAAGATGGTAAAATTCATTTTGCTTTGTAGCGATTTCGTAAAAAGAATTATAAAATCTTATACAGAAAAAAATACTAAAATGAAACACAAAGTGTCGATGAGAAAAAATTGCAGCGCTATTTGCAGTTCCAGAGCTCAAATACGCTACTTTGCGGCGATTAAAAATACTACCGAAAAAGGTAAAACATTCAAAACATTCCGTTCCACGTGTTTTCTTTGAGGGTAAATTACAGGCTTTAGACAATTTGTGGTAATGTAGTTTCAGAAGAATAGAAAAAAAAACGTTCCTACAAACATGATGAAAGATTACTGACATTAACTAAGCTTCAAAGCTAGTTATAATTACGGCATTTATTTGTTTTACCTTTTTCATCCGCCATTAGACAATGGCTGCAGCTCCTCTATAGTTTATTGGAGTTGCGAATTGAATTTTAAAAGTCGCATCTTCATGGGTTTCAATTTTGTTAATATTTTTTGAAAGTTTGGATTTTGTAAAAAATATGGTAATGATGTTAATGCCCTACAAAATATTTAAGACAGCTCCGTAACGAATTTTTCCACTTTATGTATCAAGAAATAGTGATCAGTTTTTACGAAGAAACTTAATAAAGTAAGGGAATATAGAACAAAAAGAAATGGTGAAATATTTACTCTGATTTTAGCGCCAGCTATCTGGTAATATCTTAAATAAGTAGTAGCATATGTAGTCTATTCAAGCAGAAAAAAGTTACCGCAGAAGATCAAAGCATGTAATAATACAAGCTTAAATATTTATACTCATATTGTAATATTTTGTTGCAAGGGAAAAAATATTTTTGTTGTTATAAAATGATAAAGTTATTGTTGTTAAAATTTTCAACATTGTGACCTAGTAATACTCGTTGCAGTATTTATTTATTTAACATCTGGTTTTTCTTTCTTTCTTTCTTTTTTTTTTCTTAAAGATTTTGAACAATTAGTCAAGTACGTGGGGCAAAGTGGATATGGCAAAGTGAAACAGTTCATTTCATTTACCTATTAAATCATTTATTAAGTCACTTAAGTATTCAATTATTAAATAATTCATTTACATTCCTTCATTTAATAATTTACTTATTTATGCACTCATTCACTTATTTTCTAATTCATTCATTATTTCATTAACACATTTATTTTTTCTCATATATTATTAAAACAATGTATTTATATATTCGTCTATTATGTTACGTCATCTACTCCATTTATTCATTCTTTTTTTTATTTACACATTTATATTATCAAAAATATTTTATTAATCAAATAGAAAATATTTCAACAAAGATATTTATTTTTCACTTTGCCCAATAAAACATTTTCACTATTTATTTTTATTTATTTTTCTTTCTTTCTTTTTTTTTCGTGTGAAATATTATTCAGTTAGAAACGAAAGCACGAAATTTAAGCATTTAAAAGTTTGATGAATTTCCAAAATGTGAACTAACAAAAACGAAGATCACTTTAAAAAAAAAACATGCGCTTTATTTATTCAATTAAATATTATGCACACACAAACACACACACACACACACACACACACACACACAAAAGAAGAAGAAGCTCCCTACTTTGTTTTCCTAAGTGTGCAAAAAGTAGAGTTTCCAAACATTTAAATGACTTTAAAGTCATGCTTACTCCGGAAAAGCCTTGATTCAAAATTTTCATTATGATTATTATTAATGTTGCTGTTGTAAGGTAATGAATTTTTGTAACAATGGGTTCTATATTTAATCATTTAATGGGGAAATTATATGAATTTTACTGTTTTCCGTTATAAATATTTTAAACTAAGTTTTTTTAGAAATAAATTATAGCCTATTTGCAATCCTGATAACGTAGCTAGCTAAAAATGGTTAAAATCGGGCCAGTAGTTTTGAAGTTTACCCCGGACATACATACAGAAGTAGCCTTATGTATATAGATTATATAGTGTTATTATTAGGGTTTCCAATCCCGTGCCGAATTCAGTCCCGCGGGATTTCGGGATTGTAAGGAGTCAATCTCGCAGAATCCCGGGGAATTCCAATACCAATTCCTTCTCAAAAAAAATCTACTCTATTTCTATTGTGTTCTTAAATCTTAAATCCATCGTTGGTCATATGAGGCACACAGTTTTTCTTGCTCTTCTTGCAGATATACGAGGAAGAACTCAAACTTCAGATTACGCTTGTGAAAACAGTTGTTTTATAAGCGGCAAAAGCTGGAAAACGTTTGAATAGAAAAACATTTGCGGGATCTGAAATCCCGAGGGACTGAGAGCAAAATCCCGCTAAATATCTTGCGGGATCCCGCGGGATTCGGGATCTGGATTTTGGGATTGGAAACCCTAGTTATTATACTGCACTGAAATTTTCAAAGCAGATTTCCAATTTGTTTTTATCTTAATTATTTCACTTTGCCCCACATTCCCCTACAAATGTTTAAAGTTTACAGACCTCAAAAGAAAAAGAAAGTTCTGAAATCTGTTTTTCGGAATAAGCAGAATACGCAAACGAGCCGTACAACGTGTGCGACATCCTCAAAGCCGGTACACTTTTCTGCTGTTCAATCACATCCTGATTAGAAGCGAGCATGGAAGAGTTAAAATGAGGAAATTTTCATGCCAAAGCAGCACGATTATTCCTTAGCCAAGGTCGAACCGCAAACATTAAAGCTTAATTGACTGAATTCGAGCTTTCTGCTTTATATCATGAAAAACGAGTACGGTGTGCAAACGTGATGGAAAGTGGGATGATATAAAGTTTTAAAATTGATTTAAACAGGGATGCCCACAGGAGGGGGAGGGGGGTATGGCGCGACTTGCGCCATCAAAATGCGGGGGGGGGGGATATTTTTTTATTTTTTTCTTCATTTATGTAATTTTTTATTGATTTATTTTTAATTAAAATTGTTTATTTTATTTTATTTTGTTTATATTTTATTTCATTTATTTATTTAGTTTGCGTGTCTGTGTGTGTATATGTTATTGGCGTAGCACAGAGGTTTTCAAATAAAATAATAATGACAATAATAATTTAAAATAATAAATTTAAAAAAATTTTAAAGGTAAATTGAATTTCAAAAAATTAAAAAAGTAACTTAAATAAATAAAATAAATTTTTAAAAAGTAAATAAAAAAATGTTGTGAAAATAAATTAAATAAAAATATTTAACAAAAAAATAATAAATAAAAAAAGAGAGCTAAAAATAAAACTAGTATGTTGTGGCCATCACGAAACTTTCTTCTATATTTTTCTCTTTTTTTTTCTGATCCCTCCCATGCTTTTCGATTAAGCAATATTCCCAACAAAAACAAAATTGCACATGCAAAAACTTGACTACCATCCCAATGTCTGAATTATTGCAAAAGCAAAGCAAAGAGCGAAAATTGAAAGTTATTTTAAAAGCCTAGCTTGAATTAATTACAAATATTTTATTTGTTAACAAACATAAGACGGCAACAGTTAAAAATTTTAAATCATTGAGATAATATTTTCGATCATTTCCATTCAATTAAAATCACGAGAAATACGCAGACGACAATCTATTACGATTTATCTTTCTTATTGTTGCATTAATAAAGCTATTTTTATTCAAAAAAAGAAAAAAAATCAACACCTCTTGGAGCGATTGGCGTCAAAATTGAACCAAAGCCTGTTTACATATGGATTCACATATATTCCAAATTTCAACCAGAACGTAGCATTACTTCTTGAGATAGGGCACTCACAATGGAAAAAAAGAACGGGCGATTGCGCTACCCCCCTTTTTAGCTGTTGACACCAAAATAAAATCAGCTCTTATACCCACTAAGGACTACAGTGGCTCCCAAAAGTTTTCGTACACTTTGAAATTTTTTAGTAAAACAAAAATAACTCGAAACTGAATTCGAATATGAAGTCCCATATTTTTTTCACATCATTTCGATGTCATTCTAAATACAACACATTGGTTTTTTCAAAATATGGATGGATCTTCTTTTTGAAATGGGTCAGAAAACGAAGAGACAGAGAAATAACACGCCACAAAAGTCATCGTACACTCAAATATAAATATGATTGATAAGTATAAATTGATGATGAAAATTATCATATGCCATTTTATTAATATTTTTGCATTGTGTTGACCCTTACAAGTCATTTGGCTTTAATTTTTTTTTTATTTATTCCATAATATTGTGCTTATTACTCTAAAATGGCTGGTATTCGTAAAAAACCGCAAACACCATTCAAAATTTGAGTTTTTTCCCCACAGTAGAGGTGAATTGGTTTGAAATGTCTCTAAATTAGTTAATTTATTTGTTTGTATTGTAAAGGGCTTGATAAAATGCTTTAAAGATATTAATCGGACCAAAAAAAAGGTAAGAAAAGGTCAACCGGCAAAGTTGACAAAACGTGATAGGAGATTTAAAGTTAAAAAAAAATATGAAAAATACACATTTAATTGCTGTAAAAGTTTCTGCAGAGTTAAATGAAACATTTTATATTTAATTTTCACCTAAAATTGTTCACCAAGTTCTGTGATTAGCTGGATTAAATGGGGCCTCTTCCCGCCGAAATTTTCTTGGTCGTGCGAAAAACAGAAAGCTTACGCTTTTCGTCGTAAAATCAATGATAAATAAGCTAAAAACGTTTTAGAATCACGTCTAACTTACAAATAAAAATTAATTCAACATTTTTGGTTAAATTGTTGCATAACTGTTAGTAGAAAAAAAAATTAGGAACTTAATCTTAAGAACTTATTTGGATCAGTTAATCAGGACGGTGGAGGTGTTCTAGTGTGAGGGTGCATATCAGCATCAGGACTTGATAGTTTGTAATTTTTTGATGAAATAATGAATCATGCTGTTCCTTTAAATATTTTAAAAACTAATTTTGAACTCTTAACCAAAATTTGGTTATTGGAATAAACTTAATTTTTTTATCAAGAGTACGATAAGAAGCATAAGGTTTTCAACTTTTGCGTCTAGTGCCTCGAAAATTGTGCTAAAGTTTAGAAAATACCCCCTCAATCTCCAGATTTTAACTTAATGTAACGTATTTAGAGATATCTGGAGGCTAGATTACGAAAATAGGGCTTTAAAAGGAAAATAGAGCTAGAAACAGTAAGATTCGAAGTGTGGTTGAACACTTACTCAGAAATTACGCAAAAAAAAAGAAAGAAAAATAATGAAATCTATTCCCAGACGTTTAAAAGGTATTATGAATACTGGATGATATTCTACTAATTAATAACTTAATCAAAAGTTAGATTATTCAATAATCTATAGACATTTTATAAAGTGTACAAAGACTTGTGAGATAAAATTTCCGGCACTTTTTGGTTTTTGATTTTTAAAAAAATAAATTTTAATATATTTTTAAAACTTTTCTTGTAGTTTTGTTAAAAAAAGATCATAGATCTTATAATTAAATACCTATTCCGAAATATTAATTCTAACCAATGGATTGGGGACTATTTCGTTGAAAGTCCCAGGTGTACGAAGACTTTTGGGAGCCACTGTACTTGCCGATAAATTTTTCTTTCATTCCGTTCATTATTTTTTGAGATACAGCAGTCACAATCGACGAACGTTCTATAGCTCAACCCCCGTTTGAGGTATTGACACCAAAATTGAATCAGCACCTGTTCCTGTTAATGGCAACATATGGACCAAATTTTGTTTGATTCCGCCAGTTACTTCCTGAGGAATAGCAAGCACGCGTAACTCAAAAAACGTCCCATTGCTCCACCCCCCTTGGAGGAATTCGCGCCAAAAACCAATGGGCACAAGTTCACATAGGGGCACATATGTGTATCAAATTTCGTTCGATTTCATGCGGTAGTTTTTGCTGTAGAGCGGCCACAAAAAAACTGGTCACACACAGACGTGACACACACACACACACACACATACACATACACACAGACAGACAGACATTTTCCAAAAATAGTCGAAATGGACTCAGCACACCTCAAAACGTTCGAATCCGTCAAAATTCGAAAATTTGCACGAACCCAATACTTTCTTCTATATATTAGATATAGAAGAAAGTAAAAAGGGAAAGAGGGTTGAGCTTTGGGGGGGGGGCGAAGAAGGAGAATTTGCGCCATTGAACTTGGGGGGTGGGGATGGGCACCCCTGGATTTAAACAATAATTCATTTCGTTTTGATAATGCAGTTGAACTCGCCTAAAACGAGTGAGAAGGGACAGCGATATTTTCTCATTATAGCCGAATGCTAGTAAAAAACAAATATATGAAAAAAAGTTTAAAAATTCGAGTATACTTGTTTTGTTTTTTATTTATTTACCTGTTTTACTATTACTATTTTAAAGTGAAATGTTTCATGCGAGCTCTTTGAAATTCTGATTCGCAAATTTTCTTGGGACGGAAGTGACGTAGTTTTTTCTTGTGTGACGAAAAGTCGCACATGCGCTCTTATGGCTTTCTTTCTTTATCGTTGTCCAGCGTGGCGATCACTGAGTAAAGCTTTTGCTTATCAACCAACGCGTTTCAAGTATTGTTTAGTGTTCTCGTTGCTTAAATTCTATTTTCTTCATTAAAATATGCAATTTTGTTTCAGAATGTGACTAAGTCAGGCGCAGAAAGAACAAGAACGTGGAGAGAAAACGAGCTTGTGAAGTGACAGTTTAGAATGTAAAAACCCACACGTCAAAAAACAACAACTGAAGTGATTTTCTTACGGTTCCTAGAAAATTTAGAATCAAGAGTTTTCGTTACTTATTTTAGTTATCATAAACCGGTAATTTCTCTTCTTAAGAACGAAGAATATGATTAATAGTGACACATGTGTGCATAACTTTACTGTCTGACCATCGATTACATAGAAAGGTTAATATCCGGTTTATAAGCGGAAATGGACGCACCTTTTAGTTTGCAGGGTTGGTAGTTTGTTCGTCATAGATGTGCACTTTTGCCTATTTAGATGCAGTTTTGTGCAAATGACGATTCGTTCACCGAATCATTTCTTAAATCTAAACTACATTCAATCTACATTCTTACTTTAAAAATTAATTGATATATTTTTAACAACATAATTTTGCGCTTACCATTTTGATTCTACTTGTCCTGACGAAATGACAAGATTTTAATTTCTTTTTGTTGTTTTTCCATAGAAACTGTTTGTTTCCACTCTTTTTCAACTTAGAGAATGCAATAAATTAATTAGGCAGTAGTGACATTATAAAACACGTGAACCAAAATCCCATCGCTATTTTTCCTTCTCCCTGCTAGAATGATTTAGATGCAATCGTCTTAACTTGGCCAATTGCCAAATTACATACAATCCGTGGTCTAACAGTATGTAAAAAAATGAATGATAGACTCAATCTATTCTATTCAAAAGCGATTGATGAATAATTAAAATGTTTCCCCCAAATACAAAAATTTCACTTCTACTGTGTGTCTTTAACGAAACATTACAGTTTTTTTTTAAATTTATTTTATTATTGCTATTGTTATTTATGTGCAGTATCAAAAAATGCTGTTTTATTTACTTTAAACTATTTTACTGACACTCTCTTGTGGTTTTGCTTTCACTGTGCCGGATCTACAATTTTTCCAAACCGGGTTAAAAACTTGAAACTGTCGCCTTAGTCCATCTTCCATCAAGTTTTTATGCCCAGTTTCAATGAAACAAAACAGAAATTTAATTTTAAATGCTACATAAGCACATATTCTATACTATTTGGGATAAAAGTATAGGAATTTCATACGATATAGTGACTACACGTCTCAGGACTGTTAACTCCGTGGCTGAAAAAAAAAATCGAAGTAACTAGGACGGGGATGAATTTTTTTTTTTTTTTTTTTTTTGTATCGTTCAACATTGCGCACCTCAGTGCCTCAACTTCTTAAAAACACCTTTTTCTCATTATAAATACATTTTAAATTCGATATGGCATAATATCGTCAAAGTGAGCTATTCATAATCGAAATCTTGCATTAAAAAAACGATATTTTTGTATCATTTTATTTTTTTCTCAAGTTTTGGCGGGGAAAAAAACTTGAGTAGCAATTTTTTTAATTAAACTTTTAATAAAATTTATAAAGGTTTACTAAAGTTTTAATTATATACATTTTTTAACTTTTGAGCACTGTTTCTGAAATTTTTTTATCGCATTTTAAAAGCACTTTTTCCCAGTTTTTTGAACTTCACAAAAGCATGTGTCAGTCGAAGACACTGACGATTTTTGGAAAGGAGAAAAAAAAAGATGAAACTTAAACAAACAAAAATAACATAATATTTCATCATGGCTCAATATTAGTTTGAAAATAAGTGTTCCCAAATTTTCGTAATGAATTTTTTCGATCGTATTATTTGATTCTTGAGCAATTCCGGCAGGGTCGTCCCCCATCTTCCACCAATCTCTTCTCCTGATGCTTAAAAAAACCGAAGAAAAAGTTCTCAAAACTAAAACCATAAATTATTAGAAAACAACAAGAACTATTGAAATAACACAGTTTCAGTTATGAAAGCGGGTGGCAAATGTTGCAATACGTGGTTCTCACTTTAAGATAATCTTGGTATAACACATTGACTAAAAGGAATGGGGGCGGGGAAGGTGTATGCCACACCTCGTATATATATAATATATTGTAGGTTCCGTTGCGATAAACGTTGAATAACTGCAATGAAATACATTATTTATGTTTAATTATAGATTAAAAAATGATGTGTACGCTGATATTTTTTCCAAAAATAAAGACAAACGGACATTTGCCACAAGTTACATAAGTCTTACCTATTTCCCGATGGAAAAATAAAAGAAAGGTTTGAAAGGAAAATTCTCCCATTTAAAACAACGATTACGTGTTTTACAAGTAATCTAATTACAAAAAATTACAATTCTTTCTATTTGCATATGATTACATTTCCACAAAATGTGCATATTTTACACAGCTTCCCACTTCGGAAGACGAATGCAAACTTCGTAGCTTAAGTAGATATGTTTTGACGGCTTTTATCTTCAAGTGAGGCAACAGCAATTCGTGCATTATTTAAATGCGTGCCGTAAAATCAAAGCATAACTTTTAACAACCGGATTTTTCTTCGTGTGTATAATGAGCTCCGCTAGTGACTTTTCCCTTGACATAAATCAGTAGCACACGAGTAACGCGTTCAGCCTCCAAGAAAAACCTCTAGTCTTTTCGTCTCTCAGTGTAGTTCGTTAACCCACAGACCTTTCAGAAAGGCAATCGTTAGGTTGCGATCAGAAGCATATCATGCTGAAACCACCAGTTTTTGTCGAACACGAACTATAAAAACCGAGTAATAGAGATTGCGAAACAACAGGCATGTGTCACCATATTTTTTTCGAAGGCAATAACAAAATTGAGGACTCAAAAGTCAGCAGATTGGAAGAAAGCAACACAGTAAGGTACAAAACTGCAATAAAAAGTGCATACGCACAGTCCCATCATTTTCGGGAGTCAAAAAGGGTCAATTGCCTCCCTGGATTTGTTAAATTAATGTAATTACACGTAAGTGTGAGCGGTTTTTCTGGTTTTCTTAAATAATTTACAATGAGCATGACGCTGGGCAAAGTGAGATAATAGTTAATTCATTTACTTACTGATTCATTTATTAAATCACTTACGTATTCATTTATTAATGAATTGATTTAACCTGATCAAAACAAGTCGCATCAAAAGTCAACTGAATCAAAACTAGTCAGCTGATAGGGGATTATTCTTTAGTCAGTTGAAAACAAGGGTATAAAACCCTTTGTACAGACCCGGAGGGGTGGGGGAACCGAGTAATAACGGTACATTCACAGGTATAGCTTCTGAATACGTAACCTTGCGATGATTTAGAAACTAGCCATAGCCATAGAAGTAAAACATTCCAATTTTGCGGGAACAAAGGCAGATATATGTCTCATTGAACAGGTCATATCCTACGTAAGTGAGTGGGTCTCAGTTTTACCTCCTATAGAATAATTGCGAATAAAGAAAATAACAGTTTTGTTTCAAAAGAATTTTTTCCACTTCAGTGGTCAGACGAGAAAGAAACATTGCACAACAGGACTGGCCCAGTTTTCCGCTTATTCAAAAATTTGCTAAGCTTCTAATTATTATTATTATTATTATTATTATTTTTCAAAATCATTTCCTCATTTGTAAAATTACAATATCATCTCACGATCAAATCTTTAAAAAAAAAAAAAAATCGTACATTTTATATAATGCACTGTATAAAATTATGAACCACGATTAGGGGGAGACTACAGAAATATAGCCATATTAGGTCCTTGATTTTTTAAGTGGACGTATACCACGCATTTATTCTCCCCTCTCTTCGTGTGCACCTTTGGTTGTGGTACGTAAGTGGTACTGTTTGGCTCAAGTGAAATTAATATTTTGCTCAAACCATTTTCACAGATGGAATGTTTTACGTATATATTTGCACATAATTCTCCTGAATTTTAAACTTTGTCTTTTAATTTCAATGTATTTATATTCAAGGGAAAAGAAATAAACGTCATATAAATGTCTAAGCTATTCATCTATTCACCAAGCTAAATAATTCGAAGTGGGAAGAAAAAACAGAATTTAAATAGGTTTCCAAAACAAGTTACTTTAGAAATGTTTTTGACTCTCTGGTTTTTTATTTAATGAAAATTGTTTTCAGTAACACAAATGAATGTTTTCGTTAGGGTCTGTTTTAGTCAAATGCGCACTCAGTTGATGAACGTAGAAAAACCAGATTTTTGGCATCGTATATGACGTTGAACTTGAGTTTGAATAAGTATTGATCTAACTTCTTCAAGAAAAAAAACATAGTTGCAACCTTATAAGTCGAGTTTAATGACGTATAAAATAAATGATCAGCAACATATCTTTATTATTGGATAACCTATACATTTTCACAATTTATTATTTTTTTCTTTTAAAATGTTGAATTTGAATTACGCAAATGATAGTGGAAACTTAGGTACGGACTTTCAAGCTGCAAAAGCTTAATTACTGTTTGCAGGGGAGCCCCCCTAAGAGCAAGGGCGCATGCTCCCTTGCTCTTAGGGGGCTAACCCCTAAATATTGCAAATACCCCCAAACACAAGCCTCCTCCAAAAAAAAGAGGAAGATACCCCTCAAAACAGCCACCCCCTAAAAATTTCAATGACGCAGTCTGCGCCATGACCCTTCCCCTAAGGTGAGCACTCCTGCTGTTTGTGTATTGAAAAGTCAACGAGAGAAGTCACTCATTTTATTTACTAAGCCATATTCTAAAAAGGAGTGGGCATTTGTACAGTGGCTCCCAAAAGTCTTCGTACACCTACGACTTTCAACGAAATAGGCCCCAAATCATTGGTTAGAATTAATATTTCGGAATAGGTAATTAATTATAAGATCTATGATCAATTTTTAACAAAACTGCATGAAAAGTTTTCAAAAAATATTAAAATTTAATTTCTTAAAAATCAGAAACCGAAAAGTGCCGGAAATTTTATCTCACAAAAGTCTTCGTACACTTTATAAAATGTCTATATATTAATGAATAATCTAACTTTTGATTAAGTTATTAATTAGTAGAATATCATACAGTATTCATAACACCTTTTAAACGTCTGGGAATAGATTTCATACTTTTTCTTTCTTTTTTTTTGCGTAATTTCTGAGTAAGTGTTCTACCACGCTTCGAGTATTACTATTTCTAGCTCTATTTTCGTTTTAAAGCCCTATTTTCGTAATCTAGCCTCCAGATATCTCGAAATACGTTACATTAAGTTACAATCTGGAGATTGAGGTGGTATTTTCTCAACTTTAGGACAATTTTTTAGGCACTAGACGCAAACGTTGAAAACCGTTTGCTTCTTATCGTTATCTTGATAACAACAAAGTTGTTTCCAATAACCAAATTTTTGGCTAAGAGTTCAAAATTGGTTTTTAAAATATTTAAAGGAACAGCATGATTCATTATTCCATCAAAAAATTACAAACTACCAAGTCCTGATGCTGATATACACCCTCACACTAAAACACCTTCACCGTCCTAATTAACTGATCCAACTAAGTTTTTAAGATTAAGTTCCTAATTTTTTCTTCTACTTACAGTTATACAACAATTTAACCAAAAATGTTGAATTACTTTTTATTCTGTAAGTAAGACATGATTCTAAACTGTTTTTAGCTTATTTTTCATTGATTTTGGGACAAAAAGCGTAAGCTTTCTGTTTTTCGCACGACAAAGAAAATTTCTGCTGGAAGAGGTCCTATTTAATCCAGCCAATCACAGAACTTCGCGCAAAATTTTAGGTGAAAATTAAATGGAAAATGTTTCATTTAACCCTGCAGAAACTTTTACAGTACTGAAATGTGTATTTTTCATAAATTTTTTTAACTTTAAATCTACAATCACGTTTTGTCAACTTTGCTGGTTGACCTTTTCTTACCTTGTTTTCGGTCCGATTTCTTTCTTTAAAGCATTTTATCAAGCACTTTACTATACAAACAAATAAATTAACTAATTTAGAGACATTTCAAACCAATTTACCACTGCTGTGGGAAAAAAAATTCAAATTTTAATGGCGTTTGCTGTTTTTTACGAATACCAGCCATTTTATAGTAATAATCAATATATTATGGAATAAATAAACAAAAAATTAGAGCCAAATGACTTATAAGGGTCAACACAATGCAAAAATACTAATGAAACGGCATATGATAATTTTAATCATGAATTTATTCGAAAATATTTGAGTGTACGATGACTTTTGTGGCGTGTTATTTCTCTGTCTCTTCGTTTTCTGACCCATTTCAAAAAGAAGATCCCTTAATATTTTGAAAAAACCAATGGGTTGTATTTAGAATGACATAGGAATGATGTGAAAAAATATTGGACTTTATATTCGAATTCAGTTTTGAGTTATTTTGGTTTTACTAAAAAATTTCAAAGTGTACGAACACTTTTGGGAGCCACTGTATATGCGTTTAGAACAGTGGCACACTGGACGTATTCAGTGCGTCGCTTTTCAGAATTAATTTAAAGAATGTTTTGCGTAATACTCAAATGATGGGGGGGGGGGGGACCTACATCTATAAACATTTAAAGCAACTAAATTAAATTTCTGTTTGTGTAATGAAGACTCAACAAAGAAAGTCTCTTAGTTTATCCCCACTACAATCTTTTTATGGGCGGGGGGATCATCAAAACATTTCGAATAGCGGCACATTGAATTTACTCAGTTCGTACGCTTTTGGAAATTATTTTTGAAATATTGTTGAATTTGTATTATGAAAAGGAAAGTGGAAATCTAAATATGGACTTACAGGGTTGCCACCTGCTCCGCAAAAAAGTTCTTTTGCCCCGCACTTCCCGGCCGAGCGTTTTCAAGCATGACATAGTGTTTAAAGCTGTTTTAGATTTTTGTGCTAGTGCTTGAAATGATTTTTAATGCTCAAAAACAATTTTGGATAAGTGATTTTAGTTTGTTTTATTGAATTTCATGCAAAATACCGAACTGCTACGCAAAATTTCAAAATGCTCCTCAAAATCACCACAGATGCTCCTCAAATGGTTGGCAACCCTGGACTTTTTAGCTACTAAATTTAAATTATTGTTTGTTATGCTATAGTCAACAAAGGAAGTTTCTAAATTTTCCCTTCTATAATCTAATAAAAGGGGCAAGGCATTTGTAAATGAATTTCGAACAATTCCGGACGAAATCAGTAAGCCGTTTTTTGGAATTTATTTTTAAAAAAATGTTGAATTGATATTTGTATTGCATAAATCAGCGGTTCCCAACCTTTTTCTCTTTGCGAACCCCTTGGAACAGGCAAAAAAGTTCGCGAACCCCCTGATGTTGAAATTAGTAACATGTAAGAAACAATAAAAAAACAGCATGTTTGCTTTCCATTTTTTGCAACATTTGATTGCAATAAACAAAAATATAATTGTAAAATATCATTAAGTGCAAACATTAATAAAAAGTTAAAACTACATCTACAAGAAAAATTATAAACAAGAAGTTTTATAAACCAACTATTTTTTTAAGCATACTTTAAATTGGGGAAAAAATCCTTAATGCGATATTTGTGGCTGTTTGACGGAACAAAGAAACTGAAAGTTTGGTTCAATGTCTGACAGTTTGAGTCTTAAATCAGGCTCTGCATTCAATCTGCTTCGGTATTTATCTTTGAGATAAGTATAGGAGGAAAATCCTTTCTCGCACAGATATGTTGTACAAAATGGTAATAAAATTCGAATTGCTTTTTTGGACAAAACGGTATAGTCATTTCTTACACTGAGCCAGAAGTCAATTAACGAGAGCTCTTTAAAGGTAGTTTTCAATGAATTATCACAGGATAACTCGATGAGCATTTCCTTTTCAGGTAATGTCAGGGTGTTCTCTAAGCATGGATTTCCTTCAAAAGGATTGCGTATCCAGTTGTTTGAGAGAGGGACGTTACGCCTATTAGGAAAATACTCGTCAAAAGTTAGTTCAAGATGTTGCAGATGTTCACATACATTTCTTTTAACGCTTTCATCAAGTTTCATTGAGTTTTCTGATAAAAAACTACTAAGAGAAGTGAAACAAGAAAACTCACTCATTTCCAGGCATTGGATTCAGAAATTCAATTTTTTTACCATAGCTTCAATTTTATCATATACAACGAAAATATTAACAACTGCACCTTGCAAGGATATAGATTTAATTCATTTAATTTTGAAAAGATGTCAGCTAAATATGCAAGCCTTTGCATCCAAAGAGGATCGAATATGCAAGTGGACAAGTGAAATGGATGATCAACAAAAAATGCTTGGACTTCCGACTTCAATTCAAATAAGCGTGTCAAAATTTTGCCACGGGTAAGCCATCTAACTTCTGTGTGAAGAAGTAAAGTAACATGAAGGCTTCTCAATTCCTCACAAAGCGCGTGAAATAGACGGCAGTTTGTGGCACGTGATTTTATGAAATTTACAATTTTTACCGCATCATTCAAAGTAGCGGATAATTCTGCGGGAATACGCTTACATGCTAATGCTTGTCTATGAATGCAGCAATGAGTCCATTCAATTTTCTCGTTGATCTTCTTTACTCGCACCACAAAGCCAACAAATTTTCCTGTCATTGATTTTGCACCATCCGTGCACACACCCACACACAAAGACCAATCTATTCCATTTTCTTCAAAGTAACTGTTGACCAGTTCGAAAATTGCTTCTCCAGTTGTGTTGGTTTTCAAAGGTTTTGCAAATAGTACATCTTCTTTAATTGTATCGTTAAAAATATACCTAACATAGACAAGTAATATTGCAGCGTTTGCTACATCAGTCGACTCATCAAGCTGGATCGCAAAATTATTCTCTTTTATCCTATTCACAAGTTCTTTCTCCACATTACTTGCCAAATCAGTAATTCTGCGTGATACTGTGTTGTTTGATAGCGGAACCAGGTCAATTTTTTTTGCTGACTTTTCTACACTTAGCAATATCTTTAGCACACGGTCCAATTAAATTTTCTGCAATTGTATGTGGCTGTCCAGATCTTGCTATAACTGACTCGATATGAAGCTTCAAGGGCCATTTTACTATCTCTGTTGGATTCTAACAGGAACGTAGAGACGCTACACTTTTTAATATATTCCAATTTTCTTTTAAAATATTCGATAGGTTTGTCCTTGTGTGTCGGATGCTTTGTTTCGAGGTGTCTTCTCAGAAGTGACGGTTTCAAACTGCTGTTCGCTAGAACTTCGTTGCAGAGAAGACAAAGCGGTCTAGGTTCAGACTCTTCTCCAGTAAAATAAAAGCCCATTTGTAAATAGTCACTGTGATATTTTCGCTTTTTTCTCCCCTAGTTCACTTTTCTGTTTAGTCGGGGGAGGCGGCAGTTCATTACAGCTATCTATTTCAATATCCTGTGTTGATTCGAAAGTTACTGCTGATGTTGAGGGTTGATCGATTGACTGCTTGTCCATTTGTCGCTCAACCAAACTACCAGTTTTCAACCATCGATCCATAACAGCAGAAAGTTATTAAATCATAAAAATTACCAACACGATTATAACTTCACAAACAGAGTAGCAAGTTCACGTAGCAAAACCAATTGCAAACAGAATCACTTGTTTTCAAGCATCTCTAAAGTATCTCTAAATACGTCTGTCAACAACTATTTCCCCAGAACTATGAGCATGCTGATGTTATATATTTTTGAAAACGAACAGATGAGTAAAATCCAGTAATAAATTTTAAGTTTGGAGCCTTTTGCTGTCATGTCTGCTATTCGATGACTGAATTCGACGGAAATTCCCGAGTTATATTTCAACCAGATTAGATATAATACCCCTATGATGCATTGTTTGAGAATTCTTTATTTTTTTCGACATGTGTATATTATGTATATTGTTTGATTGACTCCACGCGATGGCGCCTTTTTAAGGTCATCGTGATCCCCGCCACAGCTTAATACAACGTTTCTGCATGGCGCCTCGCAATAAAGAAGGAAGGATATCTCTTTTTGTTGTCTATCGAAAAAAAATGAGGAAATTTCTTTTTAACCAAGATTATAAAACCGCTGAAAGTTTTTTTTTTTTTTTTTTTTTTTTTTTTTTTGAGCTTAATACAAGAGTTTGGCGCGTTTTCAAATTAAAAAAAAAAAATTAGTAACTATGTGTGCAAATTGAATGTTTTATAATTTTTTACCAAACTAGGAAAAATCCGCCATTGCACCGAAATTTTCGCGAACCCCCTTCCTGCACCTCACGAACCCCTGGGGGTTCGCGAACCACCGGTTGGGAACCTCTGGCATAAATGATATTGGAACCTAGATGTGAACAGTTTAATTCCAATCAGATTAAAAATATTGTTTGTATAATGATATAGTCAAGGGAAGTCACTCAATTTATCTCTGCTATAATCTAACAAAGGGGAGGGGGGAGGTACTTGCATGTGCATTTCAAACAGCGATACATTGGATATTCGCTCTCAGTGTGCCACGTTTAGGAATGTATTTTTAAAAACATCGCTGAATGGTACGTATTACGTAAATGGTGATGAAACCTAGATATGTACATTTTAGCAACTAAAATTAAATTATTGTTTATGTAAAGTTATAATCAACAAGAGAGATCACTCAATTTATCCTGGTTGTAATCTGAAAAAAAAAAGGAAGGGCGGGATTTTTATAACTGTATTTAGAACAGCTGCACATAGGACAGCACAGCCACAATGTACCGCTTTTCGGAATTTATTTTTAAAACATTGTCGAGTTTAAATTACGTAAATAGTAGCAAAAACCTAGACATGGACAGTTGTGCCCCCCTCCCAGTTTTGACGACACGAAAGCCCCCCTCCCCCCTGCCTTTCAGTTTCAATCATATCTTTTGATAGATTAGGAGGGGGGGGGGCGGAAATTCGAAATGTCGACGAATGAACCGAACATTTTAAGCAACTAAATTTAAACTATTGCTTATGTAATGTTTCAATCAACAAGGGAAGTGACTCAATTTATCAAAGCTATAATCTAAACAGGGGGAGGGATGGTATTTACAAATGCATTTCGAACAGCAGAACGTTGGACTATTCAATGTGTAGCTATTCAGAATTTATTCCAAAAACATGGTTGAAGTTGTATTACGTAAATGGCAGATATGTTACTTTAAGCTGCTGAATTTAAAGTACAGTTTGTGTCATACCCTTCTACAATCTAAAAAAACGGGGGTGGGGGAGGTTTATAAAAATGCATTTCGAACAGTGGCACATTGGATGCAGTGTTTGTATAGTTCAAATGAATACGACAATTACCTCCATCAAACTCCTTGTTTACGAAGGTCTCTCTAGTTTCGGATAGTTATCACTGAAAAATTGTCACTTTCCACTCGACAAGGAACAAGCTTCACGATTGGTCCCTGGAGTGTTTATATCCAGTTCGGAACGCTTACAGCGGGTGTAATGTGTGCCTGTATAGCTCGTTTCCACATATGCATCGAACCATGAGTCATGGATGCTGCTCTTGAAATGATCAGTGCAGATCTCCGGATAGCTCGGCGGATGCTAGGGTTGCCGTTCGGTTATCGATTCTCTCGCCAAGTGGTTCTCGTCAACTTGGAATAACAGCCAAATGTTGGATCCAACGAGTTAAATTGCTACGATATGCTGAGGAGAATGCTTTTTAACCAATTTCAAGAAGAAACAGTTATCAATTCATTCCATTTGCATGTGCGTGCGTGCGAGTTTTTTTTTTTTTTTTTTTTTTTTTTAACAACACATTTTTAAGTGCTTAATAATCTGATTAATGCTCTGCGATATGGCAAAAATCGATTTTAAAAAACATTATGCATTGTCAATCAGGAATAATTCAGTCCAATTTTCAGCATTCAATTTCATTTGATCTGTGTGATATTAGTTTTCAGAATAAATGTTACAATTTTAAGTACGTATCTCCAAAAATTATCAGAGCAAAGCCAAAATACCATACTATTTAAGGGGTACAGTTGCTCTTTTCGGAGTTCGAGAGACCACGTTTCGAATGCCACCCGAGACCTTTAGTCGCTTTTTTTGGGCAAATTTCATGAATATAAAAGATTTTGAACAATTAAAATGAATATTTTTTCGTAAAACAAGTTAAACAAAAAAAGAAGAAAATAAAATAATAATTTAAAAAACTAAAAAACACGCTTTCGTAGCAAAATGAACAAAAAAGTGAAAAATAATCTTTGGATGATAGTAGTTGAGCAATCACTTAAATTTAATGTAATACAAAAAAGCGTGGGGGGGGGGGGGGCTTCTTATCAGCTATCTTGAATTCCTTCCATTTGTTGTCCATGCAAAAATGTAAATAGACAGCAGCCCACGGTTTTTTGTATTACATTAAAATTAAGTGATTGGTCAACTACTATCATCCAAACATTATTTTTCACTTTTTAGTTCATTTTGCTACGAAAGCGTGTTTTTTTAAGTTTTTTAAACTATTATTTTACTATACACACTTTATTTAACTAATCGCAACCGTCAGCAAAGGTTTGGTTCTCTAATATTTTGTAAGTAGAAGTAGTATTAGAATGAGAAGTAATCACTTTCAAATAATAATAATAATACATTTTTTGCTTTGATCTGAACTTTATCCCTGGGCCAGGTTGAAGCCCGTAGCCTGGGTGGAAATTTCTTAGGGGCGGCAAATTCAAATAAGTTTCAGAGCGAAAGCGCTAGACCAAAAGATCCAATAAAATACAACTAATGTATTTTAAGTCTAAAGACAATCCGATAAAATTGGTTCTCATAAGGCATTAAATCAGTATATAATTTCTTGATTACAAAGCTCAAAAGAGGTTAACCTTAAAAGTCTTTATATTAAGGTTAATTCTAAAGTAGCCAATAAAATATAAATTCAAAATTGAGAGAAGAAATATAGGTATAATTTCAAAGCTATTCGTGCATACCGCCCCATCATGGGTAACATTTGCTCCAGACGCATATATACCGATCTTCTCCCTGCAACATAGTTTTATTTGACCCCTAGCAACCCTATTTTAATTGAAATTTTAAATTCAAAATTGTGAAAAGGTTGTTAGATCTGCATTTAAATCTGCCGGCGCCAATGGGTCAGATTCAAAATGTTTATGCAAACAAAGAAAAGAAAAGAAAAAAAAAGGGCAAGAAGTTCCGTCTAGAACTAAACGAGCCTACTTTCCCGTATACCCATATCTACTTTCTAGTATCAGATCAATATTCTCAAAATTGCTAAAATCACAAATTGTTTCAAACATATTTTTTTAATATTTTAAGCTGATTTCTAGGAATAAAATACGCCTCACTCATCTAAAAAATTAGATGCGTAAAAAAAATAATTAATGAACGAACGAATAACATAGCAGCACCTTTTAAACAAAGCAGTTAATACACTTTTTTCCATTAAAGAAAAAAAAACTTTAACCGCTTTCTAAAAGAAAAAAAAATATAATTAATAAGCTCATTAAAATAAATACATTATATTTAAAAAAAAATTGTTTGTTTTTCCATTGTTGCCAAAAAATAATTTTTAAATGAATTAATGTAGTTTCAAAAATAGAAACAATATATCGTCAACTTAAAGAAATAATTTTTGTTGTCAAAAAAAAAAAAAAAAAAAAAAAAACACGTCTGCGCATATCTTTATGTAGAAACATAAATGACTTCGAGTTTATCTTCCGGAAACTGAATATATAAATTAAATCTTTAAAGTGAAAATAAAAACAAGTCATATTAACAATAATTATTTCACAGTTAAAACCATAACTGCGGAGTCGGAGTCAATCTCATTTTGGGATAAAAGAGTCAGATTCGGGAACCGAATGTATTTAATTCAAAGACTCAAAATTGAAATTGGTCATTTCCCTTCGGGTCCGCCACCGCCACTCTACCAATGCTTGTGGAGTTGGAGTCGAACTTATTTTGGGATAAAGGAGTCGGAGTCGAATATCCAAGAATCGGAGTCAGTCATTTCCCCGTATAAATTTTCCGTGTATAAATTTTTGCCAAAGCTACGAAGTCAGAGTTAAAGTCGTGGAGTCGGAGTCCGACTAATTGTCGGGCACAAGAGTCGGAGTCAGGTGCCCCAAAATTCTCAGAGTCGGAAGAACTATTTCCAACAAAATTTGTTTGAAGTAAATCCACCTTCAAGTGCGAAATCTACATTGACTTTCAGTTTCCCCGTAGGCACTGATGTTAAGGGATATGAACTGTTTAAAATTGAACGGAAAGTTTTCAAATCAAAAAAGATATTTTAAATTTGGCTCTAAGTTCGAAATTGCCTTGAATTTCCTCGTAGGCGCTAATTTTAAGTTTTTTAAGCTGTTCAAAATTGAACGAAAAATAGTTCAAATCAAAAAGTAAAATATAGGAATGAGGTGTCCTCGCCGAGATCTTTCGAACAAAAAAAAAAAAAAAAAAAATTCTTCGAATCAGACTAATTATTCAAAAGTTATTAGGGATGGGGGGAAGGGCAGACGGACCGACAGACATTTTTACCCATCTCAATGCCCTACTTTCCAATTTTTAATTATTGGATATTTATTATTATTATTTTCTTTTTACTCTTTACTTTTTTTTTTTTTTTTTTGCTTTTCGCGATATTTTCAAGATGCATTAATCATGCTTTTTTCTTCTTTCTCTGACTTTTACTGGGAAAGTAGGCTAAAAACTAACTCTTTTATTTTCTTCAAATTATTGAAAACTTGTCATTTTCTTTAAAACTATATAAGCAGTAATTTAAAACAAGTAATAATTTCTGTGTAACAATGGAAAGACATTTTTTGAATAAAAAAAAATAATCTTGTAACGATATATGCACACACGTACATACAACCAACTCACAACAGTGGCGCAACTAGAAAATAATTTTTAAGGGGGGTGGGGCATAATAGGAAAAAAATCTCATCAACTTGATTCACTAATCAAATCTCTCATTTTTGAAACTTGTAGTTTTACGCAATTTTAGACGAACTTTGGTGATGATAGGGGAAAGAACGGTACAGGGGAATCCTCGGAAATTTGTGGAAATTGAAGCTTTCAAATGCGGTTGTAGGCATATTTATTGATGTTAGGGTAAGGGATGGATGGAGCTGCGGGACTCTCCCGGATCGTTTTTTTTTTCCTCTTCTTTTAAATAAGTAGGAATCAATTCCTCCTCCCCTCCAATTTTTTGAAATTGTAGTTCTAAAAATGCAATGATAGACAAATTTGACAGATTTTACAGGAAGGGGGTTCTGGAGCTCTCCACTGGAATTTTTTTCAAAATTAAAGTCCTAAAATTGACCTGAAGAAAAGAAAAATCTTCGTTTTTTCCACGGATAATACGATGCAAAAAAAAAAAAAAAAAGAAGTTTCGATTTACCATAAAATTTTTGCAACTGAATTAAGAACGTGAAGAAGCATTAACTTTTTTAATGTATATTGAAAACTAATTCTAAATTGTCATTATAGTATGTTAATTACTTGAAGACAAACAGTCAAGAAAAGAGTAAACGGTCTAATCTTGTGCAAACGAAGGCTTCTTTCTTGATTGTATCTTGTTTATTTTGCATAGTCTGAATTGCGTAAGAACATTCAAGCTATGTAAAATAAACAACATACGGGCAGGGCGGCAGGGTAACGATCTCGACGAATTCTGCTTTAAATATTGAGGTTCAATGCGTTGGTGTTGGGGGTTGGGGACACACACACACTCACAGATATAACATGAGTCACTTGACATATCTTTTATTTCCTAGGAAGACCGTGTAGCTAGTTAATAAAATAAAACGAATAAATAAAATAAAATAAAAGAATCCATAATGAATTTGGCCCGGAATATCAATATTCTTGAAAACTCAGTAAAGCATAAGAAAAGAAAACATTCCATCGGTGCCACAGTATGTTGCTTGCATTAAGAACAGTAACTCTTTCTTGAGCGACAACATTACCATTCTTCACAGTTATCTATTTCATGGTGCATGAATATGGTGCATGATGATTCCCCCATCGATAGATGAATCTTTAGAAATCAATGTTAAGCATTAGCTTCAGCATATGGCACACACTAAGAATAATAAATAACCCTTTATTTGAGGCTGCTGAATGTTTAAACTATGACTGAGGATTTGCCAAATCCAATACAGCCTCCAAATGCTGAGCCATTTTAAGGTGAACACTAGGTTCATCAAATGCGACAGATAGGACCTCGATGTTTGTGCTGTGTAGACGAACTAAGAATTCTGATACAAGATTTGCTCTTTCGGCACTAGTTAATCCATGAAAGAAGTAAGCATCCGGAAGTTTCCAGTTGCTATGCAACCATACGACCATAAAAACCAGTGCATTTGATGCTACTGGGAGGTCACTATCCTCTACTTCTGAGCCAAGATTGACATACCCTCTCATTTGATACCCATCAAACTGCATGTGATGCATAATGCTCGTTTCATTCAATACATTTTTTTTTTTTTGCCCCTCTGTCTGCAGCATCAAAAAAGACTTTCAAAATATACAATAGGCTTCAGATGAAAAGTCTGACTCACCTTCATCATCTGTACCACTGCCCCAAAACTTTAGGATGAGGCAGACTAAAATTAAAAGTGCTTTGAGTATAATCATAGGCAGAATAAAAGTGTAATGTTAAAGCCAACGCTCTCAAACTAGCTGGATATTTTACACGGAACATTTCACCATCAGTTTTAAATTGCTCTCATACTCAATTCTAATGGAGCACCAGAAAAGTTTTTCTTCAATAATGAAACTGCACTGCATTCTAACAGTTGTTCTTCTTTTAAATGATCAATCAGGTTGTTTAAAGAGATTACTTTTTTCTGCTTTTTTCTAATATGCTGCAGTTTTACTTTTATTTTTTTCATGAAAGATCACAGCATTATCTTCCAGTTTTCTCTTGAGTTACTGAAGACTTACACTGTATAAATGATCACTTGACACATACAGTGGTTGTGAATTGACTGCTAAATCATGTTTTGAGGGAGTTTTTTTCTTTTTGCTTTCACGATTTTTTTTTCCAAGCAATATGAAAATACATTCTAAAAACAATTCACTAAGCAAGAAAACAAAAAAATATTTAATCATAATAATGCTCGTCATACACAGGATTCTAACAGGTCCTTAAAAGTGCTTAATTTTAGTAACATATTACAAGGGTCAAAATGCTTAATTTTAAATTGAAATTCTTATTTATTTAAATGGTGTTTTATTCTTGGTTGTTTTCTGAAAAATAGATGATAGCAAAAAATTTGTGAATAAATTGTAATCTTACTACTATTATATATGCGAAAGTTTGTCTGTATGGATGTATGGATGTTTGTTACTCTTTCACGCAAAAACTACTGAATGGATTTTGATGAAACTTTACAATAATATAGCTTATGCATCAGAATAACACATAGGGTAGTTTTCGTCCCATTATGGGGGGGAAACCCCTTTAGGGGGCAATAAAACACGATTTTCGTATAAATTCTCTAATATGGGGATGAAAAAATACTTGCACATATTAACATTATATGTCCATCGAAAGCTCTGATTTTTCTGCTGAAGATGGCACCTGTTCGAAATTTCTAAGTAGAATAAAAAACGAGTTATGAGCTTTTTAGTTCCATGTTCGAAGGCTTTCCTTAACTCAATACAATATTTAGTGTATCATCTCAACTCCCTGTCAATAGCGACTATTGTATTGTTGACTATCTTTGCTTTTCGTGACTGTTCAAGGCTTTTCTCCAGTCAAATCTTGAAGTAAGATTTTTGCACAAGATTGGCAAATAATACACAGATTTGGCTGATTTTTTTTCATTTTAATGCAACTTTGAGGCAATTAATGGTTTTTTTTTATTTATTTGTATTGACTGGGTATTTAATCGATCAGCTGGAATATAGCCAAACTTCTTTTGTGGAATCATTTCAATAGCTAAGGCATTTGGCATTTTTTTCAACTGTCGCTGTTTTTGAAGCTAAAGACTACGTAGTACTGTGTTTGTCGGTTTTGACCATGTAACCAAATATCGCAATTTCTTTAATATTTCTTTCTTTAAATTTGTTAACATGTAAAATAATTCGCCAACTAATTCGCAAATTCATAAACAGTGCAAAAACTTCCATTACTTTGTCTTTGCACACAATTTCAAACAATTGCCAAATTTTTACTGTTTATTGGAAACATTTCGGGTAGCATCATTGTTGACCCTATTTTGAGACGATTTCTACGGTAAGAAGTTACACATTATACAATAATTTAGATTGCCAGTGTAGCGCTGGATATTATGCATTTGATGGAGATCGGGATTATAAGGGAACTGTTTCACTTTATTTAAGAATAGTTGAAATCACTCGAATAGGATTTTTTGGGAATTACCCAAACTGACTTCTTTACAACTCCTAAACGTTTTCGTGATTTATTTTTTGTGATTTTTGGGTGTCTTCTCAGTTTTGCCGATATTTCATTTACTCCCCTTCCCCCTAATTTTTAGTTTTAATCATACCTTTTGATACATTTAAAGGGACAGACAATTTGAAATGTCGGCGAAACTAGAGACAAACAATTTTTTGGTAACTATTTGACCTCTGCCTGTAATGACCATTAACTTAAATCAATTGAAAAAAACTACATCAACGTGAGCGAAGCCGCGGGCAAAAGCTAGTCTTTAATAATAATGCAAGCAACTTGAGCTTGAATTTATATGTTAAGTAAATGCAAGAGTATAACATTATTATCAGTTATCAAATCATATATCAGAAAAGAAATTCATTATCAAATTACACAGAATTGCAAATAACATAAACTAAACTAGGTATTTACTACAATAATTTGATTTTTGAATGATTTATTTTACTTTTCATATATCGTATTTTCCTTATATTATCTGCGGCGGCGTGTAATCCGCAGATCCTAAAATCGGCCTGAAGAAGAAGAAAAAAACTTCGTATAATACGGGGTGGCGTATAATACGATGCAAAAAAATGAAGTTTTGATGTACCATACAATTTTAGCAACTAAACTAAAAACGTGAAGAAGTAATAACTTTTGAGGTATATTCAATATTAAAAAACAAAATAATCTAAAAAATAAAGATTTCTTCTCGAAATTGTCATTATAGTACGCTAATTACTTGAAGACGAAGTTAAAGAGTCAAGAAAGGAGCAAACGGTCTAATCTAGTGCAGAAGACTTTTTTTACTGTATGTTGTTTATTTTACGTAGTCTGAATCGCGTAAGAAGAACATTCAAGCTATGTAAAATAACCAACATACAGGCAGGGTTCACGATCTCTAATGGCGAATCCAACTGGAAATATTGAGGTTCAATGCGTTAGTGTTGAGAAAAAAAAAATGCGCAGATAATCCGCGGAAGCGTATAATCCGCACCTCATCAATTTCACTTTTTAAACAGATAATCCGCGGTTTATATACCGGAAAATACGGTATTCAAAATTAATACTTAATTATACTAATTACTAATTGTATATGAACTTAGGATGTTAAACAGAGATGCATTTAAATTCCACGAAAGACACTAAATAGATAAATACATCTACTTTGGCAAACAAAAAGTACAAAAACTACACACAGTTAAAAGTTTTTAACCTAATATTCAGTATTCCACCAAATAATAGGTTAGAATTAAAACCGAACATTCGGTGTTTGCCAAAGTATGGTATTCAGTGCATCCCTATTTTTCTTCTTAATTGATATAATTAAATATTTATAAAATGTACCCACTCCTCTGTTTTTTTCAGTTTCCCTTTCAAAACAGACCAGCTATTTTTTATGGTTCCAGCAACATATAGGTTTATACATTTTTCAGTGATTGATGTTTTCTTTACACAACAGCAAGAATGTATTAGAGCCGTAGCCTTCGTTACCAAACATTATAATGGTGATGAAAAAAATCACTGTACACTTTGTCAAGAATCTGTGACGTATGTCACAGCACTCCGCTGATTCTGATGCTGGGTATATATATCAGGGTTTCTAATCCCGAGTCAAATCCAATTCCGTGGGATTTCGGGATTGTAAGGACTCAATCTCACAGGATCTAAAAATTAAACTTTAATGTTGAATAGAAAAAGTTGCATTTTTCTTAAAAAAATGCTTTTGTTACTTAAATTAGTAGTTTTCTCGAATTCCATATACCAATATAGAGCACTACAAAGTCCCAAATGTCCAGTAAGATTATCGTTTAGAATGAAAAAATGTGCCCTAAAAAGCTCAATGAGTCTTAACAAAGCATTGTGATATGGGATGGCAAAGGATTTTTGCTCAAAAAATAATACTCTTGATGAAAACACGTGGTGGGGCTCTGCAATTGGTTTTACTGACATTAAATAATTATGGACATTTAGCAAAAGATCCCCATTAACTTCATCACTTTCTGAAATAGATTTTCCCTATCTGATGCTTGGATTTAACCTGCATTGAGGATGCCTTGTTTCTTCATTAACGCTGGTCATTGTATCAGTCAGCCACGTGTGGTGGCCCAAGCGAGTGCCCAAGCAGCTGTAATGTCCAACTGTCTTCATATAATTACTTATGCTTTATAATATTTGTTTGTAGTATATCTGTGTTTTCTGAGTAAAGCGTGTTAATTCTAGTAACTGTCATAATGTATCGAACATTTTTATGCTGCAAAAACAAACATGTAATTCAAAAACCTTTTCTTACAAAAATACATTAGAAATGCGTATTAGCAACACGTTAAGAAAATAAATAATGACTGAAACTACGGTCGAAAATATGCAGCATTATAAAATATTACTGCCACCAAGTTTAGATGTTTAGTTTTTAAAAGCAAATACTGCATTTAGTTTAACAGTTCATTTATTATTAGAATTCCATTCTTTGTTCATTAGCAGCAAAATATTCCATTACAGAATCTAAAACTGTGAAGACAAAAACATTGGTCATCAAAATGACAACAGCAAGCAGAACCACGGTTAGAAAAGACCAAATTAATTTTTTTTAAGTTATGAAGAATTTAAAACAAATATCAGTTTAAAAAACTTCATCTTTTGTCAAAAGAATGTTTCAAATTATTCAAAATCCAAAAAAAGCAAAAATAAAAAAAAGTCATGAAGACATAATTTTTTCAAGCTAGTTGATTTCAAAAAAGGCCGAATTTCTCAAATTTGGCTCAAAAAAAGCCAATTTGGCAACCCTGCTTCCCTATGCAGGGAACTGCTTGCTTGTTTTCAGGCCTGAAGAAGCGCCAACAGCAGTCTCTTATCATTAGATGGGAGCTACGGCGTCATGGTGTTGTCATGGCAACACCCTTTCATTTCTTGCCGTGTATGGGCTGCAGTTGGATTTCACTTTTCTTCCCTGGGGATACGTTTTCCCAGGAAATTGCCATTTGAGGAACAAATAAATGTTTTCATTGACTTATTTTCAGTGAAAGTCAAGATTCGAAAGAGCTAAAATTCATACTTCCTATCCATTATGAGCATACAAATGATAAATGAAAATTTATTTTTGAAGTACCCAAGTTTTCTTTGCTTTGCTTGGGTGGACCGCATGAGTTTGGCATCAGTGAATTTGATTCATTACAGCAAAGGGTGAATGCTACTTGATTTCATTAAGTGGCAGTCTCAGTAAAATTTTTGGTTAACTTTGATATTTTTAGCTCTCACTTTAAAGAGACATTCAAACACTTGAACAGCTTAACTTAATGCACTGTCATGCAAGTCATCCTGTGTTTCCTACAAGCTTCTGTCCCCTCTTCTAGAGTTGTGCCGAATACATAAATAATGTCACGTTTTTCATTGCTTTCTTCTTTGGAGAACGATATTTTGCACTTTTTGTAAGTTAACAGTTGTGAATGCATTCCTCAAGCTTACAGAAGTACTCCAACATTGCATTCAGAAAAAAGTTTGAGCTCAGTTTCCTCCTCCATGCGCCTCGAGAGGGTCTTGCACGAGGAATGGGTGCGAATTCCATTGAACTATATTCAAGACCTTTATTTGTCTGTCCCACATGGAATACAAGCTGTCATTCGAGCAAAGGGTCTCCCAACCCCTTATGAATATAACACTTTCATTTTTTCACTGGTGTTCCTAAAATTTTGTCTTATACCTGTATATTCAGTTGGACCTCTGTTTAACGACGCTCTATTTAACGACTTTCTCTATTTAAAGACGGCTTTTCACGGTCCCAGATAGTGCACTATAGTTTTAAAAGCATTCTATTTAAGGATGATTTCTACTTAAGGACGATTTTTTGTGATCCCTTGAAAGTCATTAAACAGAGAGGCAACTGTATAACAAATAACAAAATAGAGAAATAAGCATGTTATTTAGAGCCAACTTATAAACATAGTAACTAATGGTATTCTTTATTTGTCAGTAATTTACTTTAGTTAGATGAGATGCAAAAGAAAATATTGTACAAACAACATCTGACTTCAATTGAACTACTAGGCCATTTCTATCAAATGCATCAGGTTCAAAATGATAACTGCGAAGAACACTTCTTTTAGTTGCATACCAATCCTTGCTTTGTACATTAACTATCCACTTCAAAATTTCTGGTCAGCTAAATAAAAAACTACCGTAAAAGCGGGTGAGAATGGTTTGGAGGGTGAGAATGATACAAACCCCAGTTTTGACATAATAAGCATTTGTGGTGCACTTTAGGATATCCCACTTTCAATAGGAACTATTGTGCAACCTTCTCTGGTAATGAGAGCTGTTATCACTGTCAAACCACCACAGACAAATAACCTGGTGATTGTGAATTTATTTGTTGTGAGCAGCTGATGCTACGTGTTTGTAGATAGCTCGGAAATTTACGCTGGTGGACTTTTTGTGCAGAAGGAATCACAATTTCGTAAGTACCTTTCGCTTTCATATTACATAAAGAAAGTTACCTCCAATTTTCAATCAAAAATAAAATATTTTGATGTTGCTACAGTTACAAATGTGTAAAGTTTACAATTTGGAGAGTGAGAGTGGTACAGAAAATTTGTTGAAATTTTGGAGGGTGATTTGGGTTATCAGGGGAAAAAGTACTCAGGAAAAATCACAGGTGTAGATGCAAGTGAGTTTAAAGTTTCAACAATGTTGAAGCGAGGTAAGTTTTGGGAGTGGCCTGAAAAAGAAGATAAGATTTGGTATCCATCTTCAAAAATTATGAAGAAAATTAAGACTCCAAAGGAAATTGGGAGAAACAGATTTGTTGTTGTTGGGATGAAGGAATAAGTGTACCTAGTAAGTTCCTTTTTTTGTATTTTTACCTACCTACCTAACAATTTTGATTTCAAGTTTGCTTTTTGGTTATGTAGGTGCAGATAAGTTATTCTATTCATTTTCTAAGGCAATTTTGTTCCTTCATCAAAAGTCATTTTCGTTCTTTGTTTGAAAGTCTAACTATAAGTATATTCACGGTATTTGTGTGTTACCATAGCATTACGTTGCAATAAAAATAAAGTTCCTTTGTTTTATTTCAATTTTATGATGTACCTGACCCTCCAAAGTTCAATTTTCAGCATAACTTACAACTTTCCCATTAAAATAAAAGAGAGGTAGAGTATGGTACAAACCACCTAAACATATATAAAAACTCTGTAACATGTGCTGTACCATTCTAACACGCAATGAGAGGGTGAGAATAGTACAAAAAAAAAAAAAAAAAAAACTGCTGTGGAGGGGTGAGGGTAAAGTTCCAAATTATTTCAAGGTCGGAATCGAAAGCCTAGGTGCTAAACTATAATAATAAGGCAACTTCATTTTTTTCGAATGAATGTTGAGTAATTACAGACAGAAATGTACTAAAACTGTACCATAATCACCCGCTTTTACGGTAACAGAAAATATTATTCAAAAACTTTGAAATACAAAGCAAAATTGAAACACAATCTTCTTCAGGGGAGGAAACTAAATTGGGTCCTGCATTTATACATTTTGCAGGTAACTATGTAGATAGATTACAAGTACTGGGTTATGGCTTTTTTACAGAAGCTGTTTGCATGAATAATATTTATATACATTAGTATGAAACCAAAATTATAAATATATATATATGAATAGAATAAATGGAAAACATCATGTAATTTGATCTTTATATGCATATGAATTAATATCTATGCATCTATATACACATCAATTTTTCATCAAACAGCATTCAATACATTTTATGAATAAATGGACATGAAATCTAACTCATTTTTAAAAGTTCAAAGTATTGCTTCTGAAAATTTAGTAGAAAATCTAATAAATATATATCATACTTACACATGAACACACGAACCGTTTTGAATGAGGTTTTGACATTCTGATGATTGTAAGAAAAATTATAAGCAGTACAAGTTGACATTGTATGGTATTTTTACATAAAATCTTAGTATTCCATTTGAAATCCAATGCTTCAACTAAATTTAACAAAGCAACAGTGAATAACAAAAAAGATAATTTTAGCGTCCACCAAAAGCCATTTTTGTCAAACCGGCGATAAAGTAACCATACTGGGAGCTGGAACTAAATCCAAAATCCTCTCTATGAAGGCGGCGAAGACTTTACCTGGCCTAAAGGAAGTAAATGACCCAGCATTTCTATTGAGATCAGTGGCTGCATTGCACACAAGCACAATTTTGTAGGTTGATTGTTGCTAAGGCAGCAGAAAAAGAAAAGGTGTCAGAGAGAATAGAAATAAAACAACTATTACCCTCTTTCACTTTCCATTTCTGCATGGAAGTAACTATCCATGGCACCAAATAATCAGTTCTGCTGGATTCAAGTCATCTGTTCAATTACATTCTTGACCCTCTTCCAAATCCACTCCAACTGCTGCAAGAACATCCTTTGTGTAGGGCAAGCCAAAGATGTTTCCCGGCTGTGCTACATGCTTTCGGCTTCATTTGAATTTTTCACCGTACCTCTTGCATTTGTCTCATGACAACAGTCACAGCTGCTCGATATAATTCAAATGATATGAACCGTAAATATCAATGGGTTAACAAGTAACATTGTCTGATGTATTACATGGTCTAGCTAAAATAATTTTGAATGCAATTAAGCTTTATAACTAATTCTAATTTTTCATGATAAAAAAAGACTCAACTAGCTGCAGGATAGCAGAAATTCTGCCAACATTTCGCAGATCCCCTCCTTGAAAATAGTCAAAGTGAGAGACTACCTGCACAGAGAACACGAGAATATCTTCCATTAAAACAAAAACATGTTAAAAATTTGAACAAAGTTATGAAAAAAAACACAGCAAATCTCAAGTACAAAGTGTTATACCATGTGAATATGCAAAAAGCTGTAATGATGAAACAATATTGGTGCTTTCATTTCCACCAAAATATTTGATACCTCCTAATGTAATACTTGGAGAAGAGTCTTCTCTCCACTAAACAAAATGAATTTCAGCCTCAGCTCAACGAAAGATAAATTGAGTAAAATATGACAACATGTATACACATATAAATAAAAGCTCTTAAAAAGAGTTTAAAAACACTCTGCAAAACAGCTGTTTAGGGGTTATAAAACCAAACCTCTTCATCAGTCCAAAAAAACCTGATAGAATACAAAGTCTGGCAACAGACAACGTTCGCTTGTCCATCGTAAAAGAATAAGAAAGCGTTTTTTCACTTTCAAAAGGTGGGTTTAGCTGTCAAAATCTATTAAAATTGTGGGCAAAAGTGAAGAATCTTTAACTGGTTTCTTTCTGATAATTACAAGAAACCCTTTTTTAGTCACTGAATAATAAACTTCGTCAAAAGGAGGAGCGTTAAAAATGATATCCCCTAAGCAAACTCTCACTCGAAAGTATTTTAGAGCTGAAAAAAAGTAAAGTATTTTAGTTTTATCCAACAATATTTCAAATTTTCATTCATTTAACCTAATTAAAAAATCAAAACTATTAATTTCTTTACTAAATCTGTAATTTTATCATAAACTAATGTTTAATTGTAAATTTTTGAACTATTCCGTTTATGACGACATTTTGTTGACAGTCTCAAAGGTGCCGTGATAAGGAGATTTGACTCTAGTTGAAAAACAAATTAGCACCTCACAAAAATGAAGTAGTAAATAGGCTTACATTCAAGTACAAGTTTATGCAAGTGTTTAAAAATAAAACCTATTGATTTTGAAATTATTTGTGGTAAACCTTTTATTACTTACTATCTCATTTTATGGAGCTAATTCATAGCCTGATAACATTTATCCAAAAGTTTTAGTTGAATGTGCAGAGGAATTATGTTATTTTATACATTTTCAATGCCTCTTGTAACTCAGGGACAGTGCCAGAGGACTGGAAGCTGGCTGACATAATGCAACTCCTCAAGAAAGGGTCTAAAGGTAATGCAGGAAATAAAAGATCTGAAAGTGACTTCAGTGGTTTCTAAAGTTTTTGGAACTTTGATGAAAATCAGGTAATCAATTTCTTGGAGACTAATAGTCTGTTGAATAGTTTGCAGAATGGTTTCAATAAAGGTAAATCGTGTGCTCCTAATTTATTGCATTTCTATGACAAGGTTACCATGGTTTTAGGGTTTTAGATCACAAAAAGTGTGTATACGTTATTTATATTAATTTTTAATTTACCGGCGGTTTTGCACGTCTTATCACGCCATAGCAAGGTCACGTCGCTAACGTTTTACATGTATTTTTCTGACACTAAATTTTCGTTGTCAAACGGTCCAAGGCGTAGAATCCTGCGTTTCCTTTCCCCTCTCCTGAGAGCGGCACCCCGGAGCGTAGGGGCCCACCTTCTGCATTCACACATGCAAATAATACCCTTTCATCAGGTTGGGGTTTCAAGGTTCAGTGCATCCTTCTTATCAACGCAAAGATTTCTAAGCATCCCCTTGCTATTTATTGTAAGCATCTGCTAAAAGCAAAACTTGATTCCAAGAATGAAATATCCACTTCTCTTTCTTCTAAGCTTAAAATTTACATTTAATTAATGATTGTGCTGTAAATGGATGCAACATAATTTAATTGACGACAATGACATTCAATTACATTTCAAATAAATTAATAAATAAAAGCCGTGAGATTTCAAATTGAACGAAAACAAACTAAGTATCCTTTTGGTAATAAATTTATAGCTACGGCTTTATTCGCTATTAACATATAATTTAGAACTTTAAGTGTTATAAAATCACAATGCTGTAAAGAAAACCAAAGAGTACATGTAAAAGATCAATTTTCAACTTTTATGTGCACTTACGTCGCGTTTTACGCACATTTAGGCAGATGTTGTACTCAAAACACATTATAAAAATATAAAAAAAAGGGATATTTTTTCAAATTTATTTACTCTAACTGATTGGCCTTGGGTTTTGGTCGCAAATTTCAATCATTAATACCAGAAACATTTTAAATTCACCGATTCTGTCTAATACTTCAGCTTATAATTATTTTAATCACAAAGAAAAACAAACATTTATCTCTTAGCATACAATTTCAATTCTGTATAAGTAAAAAAAAACTAAATAAACAATATATAGTAAGAGCAAAAATTTTGCACAACACCAGGCAGCTATTGTGTTAACATTTATACAAAAAAAAAAAAAAAAAAATATTCAGTTGTTAGCAAAGAACAATAATAATATTTTTTTTATTGTTATTAAAAATGGAAAAGTATATGAAAATGAATGGTGTTCAAAAAAAAAAATAAATAAATAAATAAATAAAAAAATTGAATCGTTTGTAGCTTTTTCTTTTCAATAAAAAATAAAGAGCCTCGGAATTTTTTTCATTGAGAGGGGGAAGAAATTCAGAAGAATGGGACCTGACTCTTAGTAAAGGAAATTTCTATGGAGTTGCTTAAGATCTACAGTATTTTGTAGGAAGATGGAAATGGGGAAATGGTTAAGTGAGAATTTATAACTATTCTTTTATGTAAAAAAAGGAATAATAATAAATAGAGAAAAATAAATAAAAGTTTAAACCGTTTTATAATTAAAATAAAACTTCAGCAGAGCTTAACTATTTGTACTTTATTAAGCAACAAATCCAGAATTTTCATTGATCTCAATTTGCCCAAAGCCTGATATTTATCTCAAATCACTATTTAATCTGTGCGATTGCTTGATACAAGTCATATGATCTTTCAATTCCTTGGAACAACTTAAGCAAAAATAATTATAAAACCTTGATTTTTATAGAAGAATCATCATAATTCATGCCTCATACTAATTAATAAACCTTTTACGGGGATGAAAATTCGTAAAATTATTTTAACAACTTTTTTTTTACCACTATAATTTAAAAGTATTTCGCTGTTTACTATATTTTGCTTTAATTGTGTTTTCATAACTTTGATTTGATACCTAGCTCGGTCACTTAGGTCTTAACTACTAGCAGGGGCACTCCGAAATAAAATGAGAGAGAGGGGGGGGGGGGGGGGAGGTGGATTCTCAAATTTTCGAATGAAGTTCTACTTTTTCCAAATGATAAACATGAGCATGCACATTATATCATACTTACATAACATTTAATGAGAAGCAACATTATGCATCATTAAAAACAATTTTTAAAATTTGAAAGAAGAATCTCAATGTTGCAATAGTGTTTCCACATTTTTCAAATGAGAATTTTTTGGGGAGGTTACACTGTCCTTCTGAGACCTCTCATCGAGGCGCCCCATGCTAGATCCCATGTGATTGTCAGTGTTTCTTTAATAATAGCTTTGTTAAATACGCCATAATTCAGTGAATGTTGGATATAGTATTTGTTTTCCGATTTTCAAACGGGATCCTAGACAGTCCCGATTTTCATTCAAAAATCCAGTGTCCCGGCCAGTTTACTTCACGTATCGGTAAAATATAAGTTTCATTACAGATGACCAAAAAAATATAAAAATAATTAACCGTGAAGGATTATTTAAAATAATAAATTTTTCATTTCTGTACCTCGTAGCCAGACTGACGTAAGTCCAAAAATTTGAATTTTCTGTTTATTACTTCTAGGGTTCGCCGATATATATATCCGATATTTGTTCTGAAAATATCATGATATTTTGATATTTTCGATATTTATTTTTCCAACTACGGTATTTTCAGTATAAAAATTATATTAATCATAGTAATATAGCTCATTTATTATTAAAAATACCCAAAAAGTTATGCACTATAGTTTTATGATGTATTATTACACATTAATATAACAAAATAATGTATTTTTTTTTTATTCATAAAATTATTAGTAATGTAACAATTTTAATGCATATTAAAAGTACCTAATTAAATGTTAACCATTGGTTGGAACAAAAGAAAATGTCTTATGACTGTGCCCCTGACTGTTGCATATTGTTTTTTTCTGAATCATATAACTGTGTAAAAGTAGCTAACAGAAGACAAATGAGTAGAACAGCTAACGCTATATTAACTCTATTAAAATTGACTAAAATGTAAAATGGAACATTAGATATGAATAATTAAAGAAACCTTAATTTTAAGTCTGCACATTATAATAATAAATAAAGAGTGATTTGAGGATGCATTTACTATTTTGAAGACATTAGTTTGCGTTGATTGAAAATATCGGATATTTTACATATTTTCGAAAATTGCACTCACATGACATATTTTTTTCTCTCCTGTAAAGTAGCGTATGTGAATCACGTTAGTTTAGCTCTGAGGTACAGATTTGTAATTTATGACCTGTAAAATTACTATCGGATTAGCTTGTAAGGAATTTTACAAAAAGATTTAAAACAAAAAAGACTTTCTAAAAAAGTCCTAGCCAATGCAATAAACAAGTAAATATTGTTCAAAATTCAATTCCTCATTTCTTGCTGAAGTAACTTCAAAAGATTAACGTTTACAAAATAAATTGTTTAAATGTATCTGCTTGCGTCATGTATCATTTATTATTCCTGGTTTAGGCTGATAATTAGTAATCATTTATCCATAGCATTGAGAATAAACTACCTTCTAAAACACTCTGAAAACCAGCCGGGGTGTGTACCTTTTGAAATACCCACGGTGGGGGGGGGGGGGGGGTCCTGGTTGAACATTTCGGAAATAAGGCAAGCCTAGGTATACCGCTATTACGATCACTTAGTCTCAAATATGGCGAGATTCGAAACATAAAAATGCACAAATAAAGAAAAAAATATACATATACAAACATAGTATGTAAAAAGTATGCATAGATGTATAAATTTGCAGTGCTTTTTTCCCCCAGCGTTAAAAGAGAAACAACGAATTGCTATTGCGCGGAAGGGGGGAGGGAATTCCTTTATTGCTTTTTATTATTACGTATCATTTCAGGTTATGCAAAACATTACAATCATAACTAAATGCATTTAGCTATTTCATATTGAAATAACTTGTTCCAAATATTGTTTTATAAATGTTGAATATGAGTAGTTAAATTCAATAATAAAATATGTTAATAGTAATTTAGAGCAGTAGTAGGAGATAGCAATTCCAGAGATTTAAAATCTAGATTATTACTTCATAAATATTACAGAAAGTTGTGATTAGTAAAACACGACTGGCTGAAAGGAATTCAACTCGTTTGCTACACGTGTTGAGGGGAGAAATGGGCGGGACGGACCTTGGCAGCATGTCTGGAGGAGTTCCACTCTTCCCTGCGACACGCGTTGAAAAGAAAGGGGTTGAGCTTTGACAGCACGTCCTGGTCAAAAGGGATTAAGTGCTTTCTATCTCCTTCCGAAAGGGGGAGGAAATTTTAAGATAAAACGTATTGACCATTTCGAGCAGATAGCCATGTTCCCAAGGTGACCTTTTCCAGGTGAAATTCCGCTCGTATGTCAAACCGCCAGTGAGTTAAAAAGCTTTTGATAAGGTACCACATGTTGCTCTTCTGATCAAAACTAGCTGAATAGGAATAGCAGGGAAAAAGTTTTTGGGGATTAGAGATTGGCTGACTAGAAGGAAATAAATAGTTGTAAGGGGAAATCATTCTAAACGGAGTGATGTTTTAGGTGAGAATCCTCAAGGTTCTGTTTTAGGGCCTCTTTTGTTCATTATTTTTATGAAGGACATCCATAATAATATCTCTCGAAACATGAATTGTTTTGCTGCCAACGTCAAAGTTATGGAAATTGTCGAAAATGAAAAATATGTAAAACAGCTTCAAGAGGATTTAGATCATATTACTAAGTGGGCAGATAGGTGGGATATGGTAGTTTATGTTGGGAAATGTCAAGTGTTACATTTAGGTAATGGAAATAAGCATACAAGTTATTACTTACAGGGTTTGGTCATTAGTCAGGCAGAAAATATACTTGATCTTGGCAAGGGCGGATCCAGAAACTTCTCGGGGGGGGGGGGGGGGGCGATAGATTTTTATTATTTATCCCTTACTAGTTAGCGTCTTATCCTGATTTGCTCGTGCATACACAATTATATATATATATATATAACTGACCCCAGCTAGAGTGGCCCTAGTAAATTTATTCAATTTTGTTTTTTCTAATTTAATAAATTTTTGATAAATGTTATCATCCCGGAACTTACGTTTTGTGTTTTCAAAGGCTACAACAAGCCTACAAGGCAACAGCAAGGGCTACAAAAGCTACAACAATGTTTTTAAAGGCTTAAAACGCAAACCGTCAATTACAGTTCACAATATTTTTGAGCCGTCTTTTTGATTTTTAATGCATGTGCTTATGAGGCGTTAAAAATATTTATGCATACACACTCACATACAGACCAAAACTTGTCGAATCAGAAAAAGAAAAAATGAAAAGAAAATACAAAATATATAAACGTAACATCTGGTAGCTCACCAGTTTCATAGGTTTTTTCTTCATCTTCTTTCCTCTTGAAAAATCCTAATAAATTGATTTGTTTTCTTTTGGACATAGTCAACTTTTGGAAGTTAGATGTAACCAGTATTCAAGAGAGACAATGACTGAACATTTCCCTCTGTTTCCTAGAGTGATGCTCTACAGAATGACTGGCGTATTCAAAAAATTGGCGGCTCTGAATGTCTGATTGCGAAGGTTATGTTTCGACCTTTCCCCTTTATGATTTGCATCTTAGCCCGTTAGACTTTTTCTTTCTTGGTGAAGATCTTGAGGTTTCTGTTTCATCATATTTTCAAGCAAAAACTCAATCCCAACAAAGAAGAAAAAAATGTTATAAATTCTTATCCCTATAAAGGCAAGAAAGAATATTTTGCCTCTGAAGAATATTTTGTTTTACGAATATTCTTTAGTTGTTTTTTTTTTTTGGTTAATTTCGGTAGGTGCCCGGTTATTCCTCTTGCCCCCCCCCCCCCCCTGTATCCGCCCTAGGATCTTGGTGTCTCAATAAATCAGGACTTCAAGTTTAGTCAACAGTGCAGCATTGCAAGTAACAAAGCCAACAGAATACTTGGGTTTATCAATAGATCTGTTTCAAACAAATCTAAGAATACATGAAATACACCGCCAGCTCAGTCAATTCCAGTCGAGGACTGCAGTTTCGTGCTTATTAGCACTCATCAGCCCGGCATAGGACTAACTGAGCTGGAGGTGAAAATCCTCATGCTCATTTCATGTATTTCATGTATTTCTGCCTTAGCCCTGGCTATGGGCGGTAACACTGAATATACCTGCCTTGCCTGCAATATTCGAGTTGAACCGAACCACTGTTTCAGTCACTCGTCTGGTCAGTGCTAATTCTATATTAGCTACCAGTTTGTTTGGCACTCGTGGCTTTCTTTGAGGTTTTTCACCTCCAGCTCAGTTAGTCCTATGCCGGGCTGATGAGTGCTAATAAGCATGAAACTGCAGTCCTCAGCTGGAATTGACTGAGCTGGCGGTGTATTTCATGTATTTCTGCCTTAGCCCTGGCTATAGGGCGGTAACTTACTGAATATACCTGTCTTGCCTGCAATATTCGAGTTGAACAGAACCATTGTTTCGGTCACTCCTCTGGTCAGTGCTAATTCTATATTAGCTACCAGCTTGTTTGGCACTCTTGGCTTCCTTAAGAGGTTTTTCACCTCCAGTTCAGTTAGTCCTATGCCGGGCTGATGAGTGCTAATAAGCACGAAACTGCAGTCCTCGGCTGGAATTGACTGAGCTGGTGGTGTATTTCATGTATTTCTGCCTTAGTCCTGGCTATAGGGCGGTAACTTACAGAATACGTACTGAAATCTAAGAATGTTTTCCTATCATTATATAGAAGTTTGGTAAGACCTCATTTGGAGTACGCTATTCAATTCTCGTCTCTTTATCTCAGGAAAGATATTTTTTTATTGGAAAGGGTACTAGACTTGTAAGGTGACATTTAGATTTAAATTATGATACCAGCAATAAAAAGCTTAATGCGTATAGCCTGGAGAAAAAGAGAGTCAGAGGAGGCATAATTCAGTTGTTTGAATTAATCAAAATGAAAGACGTCAATGGGTTACAATTTCGCCCGGAAAGCAGGACAAAGGATCATTGTTTTAAGCTATTCATATCGTTCATAGTATAACTTGGAAACTAGAAAAATTACTATTTTCGTACAGTTGTAGGCTCTCGGAATATCTCACCAGAAGAGGCTGTAATGAGCAAGGGGGTAGAAAGCTTTCAGAGGGCCAAAGCTTTCTATTGCCTAAGCTTTCTTCTCATTTCTATCGTCATTGATATTTCGTTTTCTAAATGTGCAGTTATGTAATAAAACGCCATTTTTAAAACATATTAAACAAATATTACTAATTTAACATACAATAAATACAATAAAGTCTGGTATTACTAATTTAACATTAAATTGCAAAAAAATAGAAACTTTAGCTAAATGTAAGGTTGTTCTGCACATGCAAAAAAAAAAAAATGTACATTAACGCAATATTTAAAATGCCCCACCTCAGGGTGGCGACAAGAACTGTGAAAAAAAAGTTCCCTGACTTTTCTCTTTTTAACGTTAACAATGATAATGGTTTTCTTTTTTTGCTCTACTTGAAATCCATTGTATGTTTGTGTAAAATGCAGTATTTTAAATGTTTTAAGTTGTGTAAAGTTGTTTAACTAAAGATATATTTTAAAAAGATGCTACTTTTTTAATAAAATGATTAAAAAAAAACATATCAAGTCAATTATTTTGGGAAAAAAAGTCCCTATAAAACAGTATATTAAATTTTTCTACTTGGAAAGATTATAGAAAATTAAAAAAAAAAAAAAAAATACTTTACTTCCAGAAACTACTTAGCATAAGAATTTTAAGAAACTATTAATATTACTCTTAAAAACATATGTATATTTATGATAGAACTAAAAAGTAATTGAAATTATTTTGAACTAAGTTTTCAAACAGTATAATAATTGTTGCAAGAATAACAAGTAATAGTGAAAGAATAGAAAAAATGTAGTTATTCTTATATAACTAATTGACATATTTATGCAAAACAGATGAAACCATTTGACATCCATTCATAGGGAGCTTTTCTCTAATCAAGAACATAGGTTTTAATGAATGAATACAGCATTTTAACAATAAAAAAATTAAGATATCTACATAAGTACACAAGTTAACTCTATTTCAAATGATTTCAGTATGTAACGAAAAAAAAATCTTAGATTGCTTTTGTAACAACTTTGAAATGCAAGAAAAAAAAAAAAGAAAAAAACAATTAGTTAATTTTAAAATACATAAAAGAAGAATACAACTTGGTTATAAAATTACAGAATCACTTAAGTCTGAAGAAAAGAAAAGCTTTATAATCTGTGGTGACAACAAATAGTATAACCGCAAAAAACAAAGATTTTTAATTGAAAGTTCAATTTTAGCAATTAAATTAAAAACGTGAATAAGTAATAACTTTTAAGCTTTTATAGTATTAATTCAAAAGCCAAAGATTTCCTCTTGAAATTGTGATTACAGTACGCTAATTACTTCGAGACAATGGAATAAAGGCAAAGGAGCTAAGGCATTAATGAAGGCTTCCTCTTTGCCTGTATGGCTGTTTATTTTACGTAGCATTGAAAGCATAAAAGAAAATTTCAAGCTAGGTAAAATAAACAACCTAACAGACACAGAAGCAATCTTAGGAAGTTCATCCTGTGGTTAATAAGTAAGATTCAATACTTTGACGTTGAGGAAAAAAGATGAACAAATATGCGGCAGTGTATAATCGCACCTCATTAATTTTACTTTTTTTTTTTTGAACAGATAATTGGCGGAAAATGCATAGGGAATTAAAGTACTTAATTTTGTACAGCAAAAACATTTTTTTTCATCAAATAAATTTTCCCTGATTTTTTGCTATTTTTTTTCAAAATTCCCTGACATTTCCCCGATTAATAAAGTTCCCAGACTTTTCCTTGATTTCCCTGATCTGTCGCCACCCTGCCACCTTACACTTTGCTTGTA